>NW_025960686.1:0-29783 GCF_023159225.1 Perognathus longimembris pacificus | reverse complement strand
AATGAGCTTTTATCTCTCTCCCCTCACCACAAATCAGATTCTTCTGAGGAGTTCCCAGTACATTATCCTTTCCCCTGTGTAATTACTTTAACAAGCTCCAGCTGTTTTTATTCTCAGAAGGTTTACTCCCTGATATACAGCTGCCTACCCCCTTCGTAAGTGCAGGTCCTAAATGAGCTTTTTTCTCTGTTCCTTCACCACAATCCAGATTCTTTTGGGGAGGTACCAGTACAGTAACCATACCAGGACGTACTTAAATTTTTAAGCTACCTCTTTTCTTAATCTCAGTGGAGATATTTACTGATATACAGCTACCTACGCAGCATGTTCATGTCGTTCCTAAATGAGCTTTTACCTCTCTCCCCTCACCACAAATCAGATTCTTCTGAGGAGTTCCCAGTACATTTTCCTTTCCCCTGTGTAATTACCTTAACAAGCTCCAGCTGTTTTTATTCTCAGAAGTTTTACTCCCTGATATACAGCTGCCTACCCCCTTCGTAAGTGCAGGTCCTAAATGACCTGTTTTCTCTCTTCCCTCACCAAAATCCAGATACTTTTGGGAGTTACCAGTACAAAAACAATACCAGGAAGTACTTAATTTATTAAGATACTGCTTTTCTTAATCTCAGTGGAGATATTACTGATAAACAGCTACCTACGCAGCATGTTCATGTCGTTCCTAAATGAGCTTTTATCTCTCTCCCCTCACCACAAATCAGATTCTTCTCAGGAGTTCCCAGTACATTATCCTTTCCCCTGTGTAATTACCTTAACAAGCTCCAGCTGTTTTTATTCTCAGAAGGTTTACTCCCTGATATACAGCTGCCTACCCCCTTCGTAAGTGCAGGTCCTAAATGAGCTTTTTTCTCTGTTCCCTCACCACAATCCAGATTCTTTTGGGGAGTTACTAGTACTGTAACCATACCAGGAAGTACTTAATTTATTAAGCTACTGCTTTTCTTAATCTCAGTGGAGATATTTACTGATGAACAGCTACGTATGCAGCATGTTCATGTCGTTCCTTAATGAGCTTTTATCTCTCTCCCGTAACCAAAAATCAGATTCTTCTGAGGAGTTACCAGTACATTATCCTTCACCCTGTGTAATTACCTTAACAAGCTCCAGCTGTTTTTATTCTAAGAAGGTTTACTCCCTGATATACAGCTGCCTACCCCCTTCGTAAGTGCAGGTCCTAAATGAGCTTTTTTCTCTGTTCTCTCACCACAATCCAGATTCTTTTGGGGAGTTACCAGTACAGTAACCATACAAGAAAGTACTTAATTCATTAAGCTACTACTTTTCTTAATCTCAGTGGAGATATTTACTGATAAACAGCTACCTAAGCAGCATGTTCATGTCGATCCTAAATGAGCTTTTATCTCTCTCCCCTCACCACGAATCAGATTCTTCTGAGGAGTTCCCAGTACATTATCCTTTCCCCTGTGTAATTACCTTAACAAGCTCCAGCTGTTTTTATTCTCATAAGGTTTACCTCCCTGATATACAGCTGCCTACCCCCTTCGTAAGTGCAGGTCCTCAATGAGGTTTTTTCTCTGTTCCCTCACCACAATCCAGATTCTTTTGGGGAGTTATTAGTACAGTAACCATACAGGAAGTACCTAATTTATTAAGCTACTGCTTTTCTTAATCTCAGTGGAGATATTTACTGATAAAGAGCTACCTATGCAGCATGTTCATGTCGTTCCTAAATGAGCTTTTATTTCTCTCCCCTCACCACAAATCAGATTCTTCTGAGGACTTCCCAGTACATTATTCTTTCCCCTGTGTAATTACCTTAACAAGCTCCAGCTGTTTTTATTCTCAGAAGCGATACTCCCTGATATACAGCTGCCTACCCCCTTCGTAAGTGCAGGTCCTAAATGAGCTTTTTTCTCTGTTCCCTCACCACAATACAGATTATTTGGGGAGTTACCAGTACAGTAACCATACCAGGAAGTACTTAATTTGTTAAGCTACTGCTTTCTTAATCTCAGTGGAGATATTTACTGATAAACAGCTACCTACGCAGCATGTTCATGTCGTTCCTCAATGAGCTTTTATCTCTCTCCCCTCACCACAAATCAGATTCTTCTGAGTAGTTCCCAGTACATTATCCTTTCCCCTGTGTAATTACCTTAACAAGCTCCAGCTGTTTTTATTCTCAGAAGGTTTACTCCCTGATATACAGCTGCTACCCCCTTCGTAAGTACAGGTCCTAAATGAGCTTTTTTCTCTGTTCCCTCTCCACTATCCAGATTCTTTTGGGGAAGTTACCAGTACAGTAACCATACCAGGAAGTACTTAATTTATTAAGCTATTGCTTTTCTTAATCTCAGCGGAGATATTTACTGATAAACAGCTAACTACGCAGGATGTTCATGTCGTTCCTAAATGAGCTATTTTCTCTGTTCCCTCACCACAATCCAGATTCTTTTGGGTAGTTACCAGTACAGTACCCATACCAGGAAGTACTTAATTTATTAAGCTACTGCTTTTCTTAATCTCAGTGGAGATATTTACTGATAAACAGCTACGTATGCAGCATGTTCATGGTCGTTCCTAAATGAGCTTTATCTCTCTCCCCTCACCACAAATCAGATTCTTCTAAGGAGTTTCCAGTACATTATCCTTTCCCCTGTGTAATTACCTTAACAAGCTCCAGCTGTTTTTATTCTCAGAAGCGATACTCCCTGATATACAGCTGCCTACCCCCTTCGTAATTACAGGTCCTAAATGAGCTTTTTTCTCTGTTCCCTCACCACAATCCAGATTCTTTTGGGAGTTACCAGTACAGTAACCATACCACGAAGTACTTAATTTATTAAGCTACTGCTTTTTCTTAATCTCAGTGGAGATATTTACTGATAAACAGCTACCTACACAGCATGTTCATGTCGTTCCTAAATGAGCTTTTATCTCTCTCCCCTCACCACAAATCAGATTCTTCTGAGGAGTTCCCAGTACAGTATCCTTTCCCCTGTGTAATTACCTTAACAAGCTCCAGCTGTTTTTATTCTCAGAGGGTTTACTCCCTGATATACAGCTGCCGACCCCCTTCGTAAGTGCAGGTCCTAAATGAGCTTTTTTCTCTGTTTCCTCACTAAAATCCAGATTCTTTTTGGGAGTTACCAGTAAAGTAACCATACCAGGAAGTACTTAATTTATTAAGCTACTGCTTTTCTTAATCTCAGTGGAGATATTTACTGATAAACAACTACCTACGCAGCATGTTCATGTCGTTCCTAAATGAGCTTTTATCTCTCTCCCCTTACCACAAATAAGATTCTTCTGAGGAGTTCCTAGTACATTATGCTTTCCCTTTGTAATTACCTTAACAAGCTCCAGCTGTTTTTATTCTCAGAAGCGATACTCCCTGACATACAGCTCCCTACCCCCTTCGTAAGTGCAGGTCCTAAATGAGCTTTTTTCTCTGTTCCCTCACCACAATCCAGATTCTTTTGGGGAGTTACCAGTACAGTAACCATACCAGGAAGTACTTAATTTATTAAGCTACTGCTTTTCTTAATCTCAGTGGAGATATTTACTGATAAACAGCTACCTATGCAGCATGTTCTTGTCGTTCCTAAATGAGTTTTTTCTCTGTTCCCTCACCACCAATCCAGTTTCTTTTGGGGAGTTACCAGTACAGTATCCATACCAGGAAGTACTTAATTTATTAAGCTACTGCTTTTCTTAATCTCAGTGGAGATATTTACTGATAAACAGCTACGTATGCAGCATGTTCATGTCTTTCCCAAATGAGCTTTTATCTCTCTCCCCTCACCACAAATCAGATTCTTCTGAGGAGTTCCCAGTACATTATCCTTTCCCTGTGTAATTACCTTAACAAGCTCCAGCTGTTTTTATTCTCAGAAGGTTTACTCCCTGATATACAGCTGCCTACCCCCTTCGTAATTGCAGGTCCTAAATGAGCTTTTTTCTCTGTTCCCTCACCACAATCCATATTCTTTTGGGGAGGTACAGTACAGTAACCATACCAGGAAGTACTTAATTTATTAAGCTACTGATTTTCTTAATCTCAGTGGAGATATTTACTGATAAACAGCTACCTACGCAGCATGTTCATGTTGTTCCTAAATGAGCTTTTATCTCTCTCCCCTCACCACAAATCAGATTCTTCTCAGGAGTTCCCAGTACATTATCCTTTCCCCTGTGTAATTACCTGAACAAGCTCCAGCTGTTTTTATTCTCAGAAGGTTTACTCCCTGATATACAGCTGCCTACCCCCTTCATAAGTGCAGGTCCTAAATGAGCTTTTTTCTCTGTTCCCTCACCACAATCCAGATTCTTTTGGGGAGTTACCAGTACAGTAACCATACCAGGAAGTACTTAATTTATTAAGCGACTGCTTTTCTTAATCTCAGTGGAGATATTTACTGATAAACAGCTACATACGCTACATGTTCATGTCGTTCCTAAATGAGCTTTTATCTCTCTCCCCTCACAACAAATCAGATTCTTCTGAGGAGTTCCCAGTACATTATCCTTTCCCCTGTGTAATTACCATAACAAGCTCCAGCTGTTTTTATTCTCAGAAGGTTTACTCCCTGATATACAGCTGCCTACCCCCTTCGTAAGTGCAGGTCCTAAATGAGCATTTTTCTCTGTTCCCTCACCACAATCCAGATTCTTTTGGGGAGTTACCAGTACAGTAACCATACCAGGATTATTGAATTTATTAAGCTACTGCTTTTCTTAATCTCAGTGGAGATATTTACTGATAAACAGCTACCTACGCAGCATGTTCATGTCGTTCCTAAATGAGCTTTTATCTCTCTCCCCTCACCACGAATCAGATTCTTCTGAGGAGTTCCCAGTACATTATCCTTTCCACTGTGTAATTACCTTAACAAGCTCCAGATGTTTTTATTCTCAGAAGGTTTATTCCCTGATATATAGCTGCCTACCCCCTTCGTAAGTGCAGGTCCTAAATGAGCTTTTTCTCTGTTCCCTCACCACAATCCAGATTCTTTTGGGGAGTTACCAGTACAGTATCCATACGAGGAAATACTTAATTTATTACGCTACTGCTTTTCTTAATCACCGTGGAGATATTTACTGATAAACAGCTATGTATGCAGCATGTTCATGTCGTTCCTAAATGAGCTTTTATCTCTCTCCCTCACCACAAATCAGATTCTTCTGAGGAGTTCCCAGTACATTATCCTTTCCGCTGTGTAATTACCTTAACAAGCTCCAGCTGTTTTTATTCTCAGAAGGGTTACTCCCTGATATACAGTTGCCTACCCCCTTCGTAAGTGCACGTCCTAAATGAGCTTTTTTCTCTGTTCCCTCACCACAATCCAGATTCTTTTCGGGAGTTACCAGTACAGTAACCATACCAGGAAGTACTTAATTTATTAAGCTACTGCTTTTCTTAATCTCAGTGGAGATATATACTGATAAACAGCTACCTACGCAGCATGTTCATGTCGTTCTTAAATGAGCTTTTTTCTCTGTTCCTCACCACAATCCAGATTCTTTTGGGTAGTTACCAGTACAGTATCCATACCAGGAAGTACTTAATTTATTAAGCTACTGCTTTTCTTAATCTCAGTGGAGATATTTACTGATGAACAGCTACGTATGCAGCATGTTCATGTCGTTCCTAAATGAGCTTTTATCTCTCTCCCGTAACCAAAAATCAGATTCTTCTGAGGAGTTACCAGTACATTATCCTTCACCCTGTGTAATTACCTTAACAAGCTCCAGCTGTTTTTATTCTCAGAAGGTTTACTCCCTGATATACAGCTGTGTACCCCCTTCGTAAGTGCAGGTCCTAAATGAGATTTTTTCTCTGTTCTCTCACCACAATCCAGATTCTTTTGGGGAGTTATCAGTACAGTAACCATACCAGGAAGTACCTAATTTATTAACCTACTGCTTTTCTTAATCTCAGTGGAGATATTTACTGATGAACAGCTACGTATGCAGCATGTTCATGTCGTTCCTAAATGAGCTTTTATATCTCTCCCGTAACCAAAAATCAGATTCTTCTGAGGAGTTACCAGTACATTATCCTTCACCCTGCGTAATTACCTTAACAAGCTCAAGCTGTTTTTATTCTCAGAAGGTTTACTCCCTGATATACAGCTGTCTACCCCCTTCGTAAGTGCAGGTCCTAAATGAGCTTTTTTCTCTGTTCTCTCACCACAATCCAGATTCTTTTGGGGAGTTACCAGTACAGTAACCATACAAGAAAGTACTTAATTCATTAAGCTACTACTTTTCTTAATCTCAGTGGAGATATTTACTGATAAACAGCTACCTAAGCAGCATGTTCATGTCGTTCCTAATTGAGCTTTTATCTCTCTCCCCTCACCACTAATCAGATTCTTCTGAGGAGTTCCCAGTACATTATCCTTTCCCCTGTGTAATTACCTTAACAAGCTCCAGCTGTTTTTATTCTCATAAGGTTTACTCCCTGATATACAGCTGCCTACCCCCTTCGTAAGTGCAGGTCCTCAATGAGGTTTTTTCTCTGTTCCCTCACCACAATCCAGATTCTTTTGGGGAGTTATCAGTACAGTAACCATACCAGGAAGTACCTAATTTATTAAGGTACTGCTTTTCTTAATCTCAGTGGAGATATTTACTGATAAGCAGCTACCTATGCAGCATGTTCATGTCGTTCCTAAATGAGCTTTTATTTCTCTCCCCTCACCACAAATCAGATTCTTCTGAGGACTTCCCAGTACATTATTCTTTCCCCTGTGTAATTACCTTAACAAGCTCCAGCTGTTTTTATTCTCAGAAGCGATACTCCCTGATATACAGCTGCCTACCCCCTTTGTAAGTGCAGGTCCTAAATGAGCTCTTTTCTCTGTTCCCTCACCACAATTCATATTCTTTTGGGGAGTTACCAGTACAGTAACCATACCAGGAAGTACTTAATTTATTAAGCTACTGCTTTTCTTAATCTCAATGGAGATATTTACTGATAAACAGCTACCTACGCAGCATGTTCATGTCGTTCCTCAATGAGCTTTTATCTTCTCTCCCCTCATCACAAATCAGATTCTTCTGAGGATTTGCCAGTACATTATCCTTTCCCTGTGTAATTACCTTAACAAGCTCCAGCTGTTTTTTTTTCTCAGAAGGTTTACTCCCTGATATACAGCTGCCTACCCCCTTCGTAAGTGCAGGTCCTAAATGAGCTTTTTTCTCTGTTCCCTCACCACAATCCAGATTCTTCTGGTTAGTTACCAGTACAGTAACCATACCAGAAGTAATTAATTTATTAAGCTACTGCTTTTCTTAATCTCAGTGGAGATATTTACTGATACACAGCTACCTACGCAGCATGTTCATGTCGTTCCTAAATGAGCTTTATCGCTCTCCCGTCACCACAAATCAGATTCTTCTGAGGAGTTCCCAATACATTATCCTTTCCCCTGTGTAATTACCTTAACAAGCTCCAGCTGTTTTTATTCTCAGAAGGTTTACTCCCTGATATACAGCTGCCTACCCCCTTCGTAAGTGCAGGTCCTAAATGAGATTTTTTCTCTGTTCCCTCACCACAATCCAGATTCTTCTGGGGAGTTACCAGTACAGTAACCATACCAGGAAGTAATTAATTTATTAAGCTACTGCTTTTCTTAATCTCAGTGGAGATATTTACTGATACACAGCTACCTACGCAGCATGTTCATGTCGTTCCTAAATGAGCTTTATCGCTCTCCCCTCACCACAAATCAGATTCTTCTGAGGAGTTCCCAATACATTATCCTTTCCCCTGTGTAATTACCTTAACAAGCTCCAGCTGTTTTTATTCTCAGAAGGTTTACTCCCTGATATACAGCTGCCTACCCCCTTCGTAAGTGCAGGTCCTAAATCAGCTTTTTTCTCTGTTCCCCTCACCACAATCCAGATTCTTTTGGGGAGTTACCAGTACAGTAACCATACCAGTTAGTACTTAATTTATTAAGCTACTGCTTTTCTTAATCTCAGTGGAGATATTTACTGATAAACAGCTACCTTCGCAGCATGTTCATGTCCTTCCTAAATGAGCTTTTATCTCTCTCCCCTCACCACAAATCAGATTCTTCTGAGGAGTTCCCAGTACATTATCCTTTCCCCTGTGTAATTACCTTAACAAGCTCCAGATGTTTTTATTCTCAGAAGGTTTACTCCTGATATACAGCTGCCTACCCCCTTCGTAAGTGCAGGTCCTAAATGAGCTTTTTTCTCTCTTCCCTCACCACAATCCAGATTCTTTTGGGGAGTTACCAGTACAATATCCATAGCAGGAAGTACTTAATTTATTAAGCTCTTGCTTTTCTTAATCTCAGTGGAGATATTGACTGATAAACAGCTATGTATGCAGCATGTTCATCTCGTTCCTAAATGAGCTTTTATCTCTCTCCCGTCACCACAATCAGATTCTTCTGAGGAGTTCCCAGTACATTATCCTTTCCCCTGTGTAATTACCTTAACAAGCTCCAGCTGTTTTTATTCTCAGAAGCGATACTCCCTGATATACAGCTGCCTACCCCCTTCGTAAGTGCAGGTCCTAAATGAGCTCTTTTCCTCTGTTCCCTCACCACTATTCATATTCTTTTGGGGAGTTACCAGTACAGTAACCATACCAGGAAGTACTTAATTTATTAGCTACTGCTTTTCTTAATCTCAGTGGAGATATTTACTGATAAACAGCTACCTACGCAGCATGTTCATGTCGTTCCTAAATGAGCTTTTATCTCTCTCCCCTCATCACAAATCAGATTCTTCTGAGGATTTCCCAGTACATTATCCTTTCCCCTGTGTAATTACCTTAACAAGCTCCAGCTGTTTTTTTTTCTCAGAAGGTTTACTCCCTGATATACAGCTGCCTACCCCCTTCGTAAGTGCAGGTCCTAAATGAGCTTTTTTCTCTGTTCCCTCACCACAATCCAGATTCTTCTGGGGAGTTACCAGTACAGTAACCATACCAGGAAGTACTTAATTTATTAAGCTACTGCTTTTCTTAATCTCAGTGGAGATATTTACTGATACACAGCTACCTACGCAGCATGTTCATGTCGTTCCTAAATGAGCTTTATCGCTCTCCCCTCACCACAAATCAGATTCTTCTGAGGAGTTCCCAATACATTATCCTTTCCCCTGTGTAATTATCTTAACAAGCTCCAGCTGTTTTTATTCTCAGAAGGTTTACTCCCTGATATACAGCTGCCTACCCCCTTCGTAAGTGCAGGTCCTAAATCAGCTTTTTTCTCTGTTCCCTCACCACAATCCAGATTCTTTTGGGGAGTTACCAGTACAGTAACCATACAGTTAGTACTTAATTTATTAAGCTACTGCTTTTCTTTATCTCAGTGGAGATATTTACTGATAAACAGCTACCTTCGCAGCATGTTCATGTCCTTCCTAAATGAGCTTTTATCTCTCTCCCCTCACCACAAATCAGATTCTTCTGAGGAGTTCCCAGTACATTATCCTTTCCCCTGTGTAATTACCTTAACAAGCTCCAGCTGTTTTTATTCTCAGAAGGTTTACTCCCTGATATACAGCTGCCTACCCCCTTCGTTAGTGCAGGTCCTAAATGAGAT
This sequence comes from Perognathus longimembris pacificus, assembly GCF_023159225.1. Taxonomy (NCBI): domain Eukaryota; kingdom Metazoa; phylum Chordata; class Mammalia; order Rodentia; family Heteromyidae; genus Perognathus; species Perognathus longimembris. The sequence goes on along the minus strand of NW_025960686.1, from coordinate 20,214 downwards.
TTTTTCTCTGTTCCCTCACTACAATCCCGATTCTTTTGGGGAGTTACCAGTACAGTTACCATACAGGAAGTACTTAATTTATTAAGCTACTGCTTTTCTTAATCTCAGTGGAGATATTTACTGATAAACAGCTAACATCGCAGCATGTTCATGTCCTTCCTAAATGAGCTTTTATCTCTCTCCCCTCACCACAAATCAGATTCTTCTGAGGAGTTCCCAGTACATTATCCTTTCCCCTGTGTAATTACCTTAACAAGCTCCAGCTGTTTTTATTCTCAGAAGGTTTACTCCCTGATATACAGCTGCCTACCCCCTTCGTAAGTGCAGGTCCTAAATGAGCTTTTTTCTCTGTTCCCTCACCACAATCCAGATTCTTTTGGGGAGTTACCAGTACAATATCCATACCAGGAAGTACTTAATTTATTAAGCTCTTGCTTTTCTTAATCTCAGTGGAGATATTTACTGATAAACAGCTATGTATGCAGCATGTTCATCTCGTTCCTAAATGAGCTTTTATCTCTCTCCCCTCACCACAAATCAGATTCTTCTGAGGAGTTCCCAGTACATTATCCTTTCCCCTGTGTAATTACCTTAACAAGCTCCAGCTGTTTTTATTCTCAGAAGCGATACTCCCTGATATACAGCTGCCTACCCCTTCGTAATTGCAGGTCCTAAATGAGCTCTTTTCTCTGTTCCCTCACCACAATTCATATTCATTTGGGGAGTTACCAGTACAGTAACCATACCAGGAAGTACTTAATTTATTAAGCTACTGCTTTTCTTAATCTCAGTGGTGATATTTACTGATAAACAGCTACCTACACAACATGTTCATGTCGTTCCTAAATGAGCTTTTATCTCTCTCCCCTCATCACAAATCAGATTCTTCTGAGGATTTCCCAGTACATTATCCTATCCCCTGTGTAATTACCTTAAAAAGCTCCAGCTGTTTGTATTCTCAGAAGGTTTACTCCCTGATATACAGCTGCCTACCCCCTTCGTAAGTGCAGGTCCTAAATGAGCTTTGTTCTCTGTTCCCTCACCACAATCCAGATTCTTTTGGGGAGTTACCAGTACAGTAACCATACCAGGAAGTACTTAATTTATTAAGCTCCTGCTTTTCTTAATCTCAGTGGAGATATTTACTGATAAACAGCTACCTACGCAGCATGTTCATGTCGTTCCTAAATGAGCTTTTATCTCTCTCCCCTCATCACAAATCAGATTCTTCTGAGGATTTCCCAGTACATTATCCTTTCCCCTGTGTAATTAACTTAACAAGCTCCAGCTGTTTTTTTTTCTCAGAAGGTTTACTCCCTGATATACAGCTGCCTACCCCCTTCGTAAGTGCAGGTCATAAATGAGCTTTTTTTCTCTGTTCCCTCACCACAATCCAGATTCTTCTGGGGAGTTACCAGTACAGTAACCATACCAGAAGTAATTAATTTATTAAGCTACTGCTTTTCTTAATCTCAGTGGAGATATTTACTGATACACAGCTACCTACGCAGCATGTTCATGTCGTTCCTAATGAGCTTCATCACTCCTCCCCTCACCACAAATCAGATTCTTCTGAGGAGTTCCCAATACATTATCCTTTCCCCTGTGTAATTACCTTAACAAGCTCCAGCTGTTTTTATTCTCAGAAGGTTTACTCCCTGATATACAGCTGATTACCCCCCTTCGTAAGTGCAGGTCCTAAATGAGCTTTTTTCTCTGTTCCCTAACCACAATCCAGATTATTTTGGGGAGTTACCAGTACAGTAACCATACCAGGAAGTAATTAATTTATTAAGCTACTGCTTTTCTTAATCTCAGTGGGGATATTTACTGATAAACAGCTACCTACGCAGCATGTTCATGTCGTTCCTAAATGAGCTTTTATCGCTCTCCCCTCACCACAAATAAGAATCTTCTGAGGAGTTCCCAGTACATTATCCTTTCCCCAGTGTAATTATCTTAACAAGCTCCAGCTGTTTTTATTCTCAGAAGGTTTACTTCCTGATATACTGCTGCCTACCCCCTTCGTAATTGCAGGTCCTAAATGAGCTTTTTTCTCTGTTCCCTCACCACAATCCAGATTCTTTTGGGGAGTTACCAGTACAGTAACCATACCAGGAAGTACTTAATTTATTAAGCTACTGCTTTTCTTAATCTCAGTGGAGATATTTACTGATAAACAGCTACCTACGCAGCATGTTCATGTCGTTCCTAAATGAGCTTTTATCTCTCTCCCCTCACAACAAATCAGATTCTTCTGAGGAGTTCCCAGTACATTATCCTTTCCGCTGTGTAATTACCTTAACAAGCTCCAGCTGTTTTTATTCTCAGAAGGTTTACTCCCTGATATAGAGCTGCCGACCCCCTTCGTAAGAGCAGGTCGTAAATGAGCTTTTTTCTCTGTTCCCTCAACACAATACAGATTCTTTTGGGGAGTTACCAGTACAGTAACCATACCAGAAGTACGTAATTTATTAAGCTACTGCTTTTCTTAATCTCAGTGGAGATATTTACTGATAAACAGCTACCTACGCAGCATGTTCATGTCGTTCCTAAATGAGCTTTTATCTCTCTCCCCTCACCACAAATCAGATTCTTCTGAGGAGTTCCCAGTACATTATCCTTTCCGCTGTGTAATTACCTTAACAAGCTGCAGCTGTTTTTATTCTCAGAAGGTTTACTCCCTGATATAGAGCTGCGGACCCCCTTCGTAAGAGCAGGTCGTAAATGAGCTTTTTTCTCTGTTCCCTCAACACAATCCAGATTCTTTTGGGGAGTTACCAGTACAGTAACCATACCAAGAAGTACGTAATTTATTAAGCTACTGCTTTTCTTAATCTCAGTGGAGATATTTACTGATAAACAGCTATCTACGCAGCATGTTCATGTCGTTCTTAAATGAGCTTTTATCTCTCTCCCCTCACCACAAATCAGATTCTTCCGAGGAGTTCCCAGTGCATTATCCTTTCCCCTGTGTAATTACCTTAACAAGCTCCAGCTGTTTTTATTCTCAGAAGGTTTACTCCCTGATATACAGCTGCCTACCCCCTTCGTAAGTGAAGGTCCTAAATGAGCTTTTTCTCTGTTCCCTAACCACAATCCAGATTCTTTTGGGGAGTTACCAGTACAGTAACCATACCAGGAAGTACTTAATTTATTAAGCAACTACTTTTCTTAATCTCAGTGGAGATATTTACTGATAAACAGCTACCTACGCAGCATGTTCATGTCGTTCCTAAATGAGCTTTTATCTCTCTCCCCTCACCACAAATCAGATTCTTCTGAGGATTTCCCAGTACATTATCCTTTCCCCTGTGTAATTACCTTAACAAGCTCCAGCTGTTTTTATTCTCAGAAGGTTTACTCCCTGATATACAGCTGCTTACCCCCTTCGTAAGTGCAGGTCCTAAATGAGCTTTTTTCTCTGTTCCCTCACCACAATCCAGATTCGTTTTGGGGGTTACCGGTACAGTAACCATACCAGGATGTACTTAATTCATTAAGCTACTGCTTTTCTTAATCTCAGTGGAGATATTTACTGATAAACAGCTACCTACGCAGCACGTTCATGTCGTTCCTAAATGAGCTTTTATCTCTCTCCCCCTCACCACAAATCAGATTCTTCTGAGGAGTTCCCAGTACATTATCCTTTCCCCTGTGTAATTACCTTAACAAGCTCCAGCTGTTTTTATTCTCAGAAGGTTTACTCCCTGATAAACAGCTGCCTACCCCCTTCGTAAGTGCAGGTCCTAAATGAGCTTTTTTCTCTGTTCCCTCACCACAATCCAGATTCTTTTGGGGAGATACAAGTACAGTAACCATACCAGGAAGTACTTAATTTATTAAGCTACTGCTTTTCTTAATCTCAGTGGAGATATTTACTGATAAACAGCTACCTACGCAGTATGTTCATGTCGTTCCTGAATGAGCTTTTTTCTCTGTTCCCTCACCACAATCCAGATTCTTTTGGGGAGTTACCAGTACAGTATCCATACCAGGAAGTACTTAATTTATTAAGCTGCTGCTTTTCTTAATCTCAGTGGAGATATTTTACGGATAAACAGCTACGTATGCAGCATGTTCATGTCGTTCCTAAATGAGCTTATATCTCTCTCCCCTCACCACAAATCAGATTCTTCTGAGGAGTTCCCAGTACATTATCCTTTCCCCTGTGTAATTACCTTAACAAGCTCCAGCTGTTTTTATTCTCAGAAGCGATACTCCCTGATATACAGCTGCCTACACCCTTCGTAAGTGCAGGTCCTAAATGAGCTTTTTTCTCTGTTCCCTCACCACAATCCAGATTCTTTTGGGGGAGTTACCAGTACAGTAACCATACCAGGAAGTACTTAATTTATTAAGCTACTGCTTTTCTTAATCTCAGTGGAGATATTTACTGATAAACAGCTACCTACGCAGCATGTTCATGTCATTCCTAAATGAGCTTTTATCTCTCTCCCCCTCACCACAAATCAGATTCTTCTGAAGAGTTCCCAGTACATTATCCTTTCCCCTGTGTAATTACCTTAACAAGCTCCAGCTGTTTTTTATTCTCAGAAGTTTTACTCCCTGATATACAGCTGAATACCCCCTTCGTAAGTGCAGGTCCTAAATGAACTATTTTCTCTCTTCCCTCACCACAATCCAGATTCTTTTGGGGAGTTACCAGTACAGTAACCATACCAGTAAGTACTTAATTTATTAAGCTACTGCTTTCCTTAATCTCAGTGGAGATATTTACTGCTAAACAGCTACCTACGCAGCATGTCCATGTCGTTCTTAAATGAGCTTTTATCTCTCTCCCCTCACCACAAATCAGATTCTTCTGAGGAGTTCCCAGTACATTATCCTTTCCCCTGTGTAATTACCTTAACAAGCTCCAGCTGTTTTTATTCTCAGAAGGTTTACTCCCTGATATACAGCTTCGTAAGTGCAGGTCCTAAATGAGCTTTTTTCTCTGATCCCTCACCACAATCCAGATTCTTTTGGGGAGTTACCAGTACAGTAACCATACCAGGAAGTACTTAATTTATTAAGCTACTGCTTTTCTTAATCTCAGTGGAGATATTTACTGATAAACAGCTACGTATGCAGCATGTTCATGTCGTTCCTAAATGAGCTTTTTTCTCTCTCTCCTCACCACAAATCAGATTCTTCTGAGGAGTTCGCTGTACATTATCCTTTCCCCTGTGTAATTACCTTAACAAGCTCCAGCTGTTTTTTTTCTCAGAAGGTTTACTCCCTGATATACAGCTGCCTACCCCCTCGTAAGTGCAGGTCCTAAATGGGCTTTTTTCTCTGTTCCCTCACCACAATCCAGATTCTTTTGGGAGTTACCAGTACAGTAACCATACCAGGAAGCAGTTAATTCATTAAGCTCCTGCTTTTCTTAATCTCAGTGGAGATATTTACTGATAAACAGCTACGTACGCAGCATGTTCATGTCGTTCCTAAATGAGCTTTTATCTCTCTCCCCTCACCACAAATCAGATTCTTCTGAGGAGTTCCCAGTACATTATCCTTTCCACTGTGTAATTACCTTAACAAGCTCCAGCTGTTTTTATTCTCAGAAGGTTTACTCCCTGATATACAGCTGCCTACCCCCTTCGTAAGTGCAGGTCCTAAATGAGCTTTTTTCTCTGTTCCCTCACCACAATCCAGATTCTTTTGGGGAGTTACCAGTACAGTAACCATACCAGGAATTACTTAATTTATTAAGCTACTGCTTTTCTTAATCTCAGTGGGGATATTTACTGATAAACAGCTACCTACGCAGCATGTTCATGTCGTTCCCAAATGAGCTTTTATCTCTCTCCCCTCACTACAAATCAGATTCTTCTAAGGAGTTCCCAGTACATTATCCTTTCCCCTGTGTAATTACCTTAACAAGCTCCAGCTGTTTTTATTCTCAGAAGGTTTACTCCCTGATATACAGCTGCCTACCCCCTCCGTAAGTGCAGGTCATAAAAGAGCTTTTTTCTCTGTTCCCTCACCACAATCCAGATTCGTTTGGGGAGTTACCAGTACAGTAACCATACCAAGAAGTACGTAATTTATTAAGCTACTGCTTTTCTTAATCTCAGTGGAGATATTTACTGATAAACAGCTATCTACGCAGCATGTTCATGTCGTTCTTAAATGAGCTTTTATCTCTCTCCCTCACCACAAATCAGATTCTTCCGAGGAGTTCCCAGTGCATTATCCTTTCCCCTGTGTAATTACCTTAACAAGCTCCAGCTGTTTTTATTCTCAGAAGGTTTACTCCCTGATATACAGCTGCCTACCCCCTTCGTAAGTGAAGGTCCTAAATGAGCTTTTTTCTCTGTTCCCTAACCACAATCCAGATCTTTTGGGGAGTTACCAGTACAGTAACCATACCAGGAAGTACTTAATTTATTAAGCAACTACTTTTCTTAATCTCAGTGGAGATATTTACTGATAAACAGCTACCTACGCAGCATGTTCATGTCGTTCCTAAATGAGCTTTTATCTCTCTCCCCTCACCACAAATCAGATTCTTCTGAGGATTTCCCAGTACATTATCCTTTCCCCTGTGTAATTACCTTAACAAGCTCCAGCTGTTTTTATTCTCAGAAGGTTTACTCCCTGATATACAGCTGCTTACCCCCTTCGTAAGTGCAGGTCCTAAATGAGCTTTTTTCTCTGTTCCCTCACCACAATCCAGATTCGTTTTGGGGGTTACCGGTACAGTAACCATACCAGGATGTACTTAATTCATTAAGCTACTGCTTTTCTTAATCTCAGTGGAGATATTACTGATAAACAGCTACCTACGCAGCACGTTCATGTCGTTCCTAAATGAGCTTTTATCTCTCTCCCCTCACCACAAATCAGATTCTTCTGAGGAGTTCCCAGTACATTATCCTTTCCCCTGTGTAATTACCTTAACAAGCTCCAGCTGTTTTTATTCTCAGAAGGTTTACTCCCTGATAAACAGCTGCCTACCCCCTTCGTAAGTGCAGGTCCTAAATGAGCTTTTTTCTCTGTTCCCTCACCACAATCCAGATTCTTTTGGGGAGATACAAGTACAGTAACCATACCAGGAAGTACTTAATTTATTAAGCTACTGCTTTTCTTAATCTCAGTGGAGATATTTACTGATAAACAGCTACCTACGCAGTATGTTCATGTCGTTCCTGAATGAGCTTTTTTCTCTGTTCCCTCACCACAATCCAGATTCTTTTGGGAGTTACCAGTACAGTATCCATACCAGGAAGTACTTAATTTATTAAGCTGCTGCTTTTCTTAATCTCAGTGGAGATATTTACGGATAAACAGCTACGTATGCAGCATGTTCATGTCGTTCCTAAATGAGCTTATATCTCTCTCCCCTCACCACAAATCAGATTCTTCTGAGGAGTTCCCAGTACATTATCCTTTCCCCTGTGTAATTACCTTAACAAGCTCCAGCTGTTTTTATTCTCAGAAGCGATACTCCCTGATATACAGCTGCCTACACCCTTCGTAAGTGCAGGTCCTAAATGAGCTTTTTTCTCTGTTCCCTCACCACAATCCAGATTCTTTTGGGGAGTTACCAGTACAGTAACCATACCAGGAAGTACTTAATTTATTAAGCTACTGCTTTTCTTAATCTCAGTGGAGATATTTACTGATAAACAGCTACCTACGCAGCATGTTCATGTCATTCCTAAATGAGCTTTTATCTCTCTCCCCTCACCACAAATCAGATTCTTCTGAAGAGTTCCCAGTACATTATCCTTTCCCCTGTGTAATTACCTTAACAAGCTCCAGCTGTTTTTATTCTCAGAAGTTTTACTCCCTGATATACAGCTGAATACCCCCTTCGTAAGTGCAGGTCCTAAATGAACTATTTTCTCTCTTCCCTCACCACAATCCAGATTCTTTTGGGGAGTTACCAGTACAGTAACCATACCAGTAAGTACTTAATTTATTAAGCTACTGCTTTCCTTAATCTCAGTGGAGATATTTACTGCTAAACAGCTACCTACGCAGCATGTCCATGTCGTTCTTAAATGAGCTTTTATCTCTCTCCCCTCACCACAAATCAGATTCTTCTGAGGAGTTCCAGTACATTATCCTTTCCCCTGTGTAATTACCTTAACAAGCTCCAGCTGTTTTTATTCTCAGAAGGTTTACTCCCTGATATACAGCTTCGTAGTGCAGGTCCTAAATGAGCTTTTTTCTCTGATCCCTCACCACAATCCAGATTCTTTTGGGGAGTTACCAGTACAGTAACCATACCAGGAAGTACTTAATTTATTAAGCTACTGCTTTTCTTAATCTCAGTGGAGATATTTACTGATAAACAGCTACGTATGCAGCATGTTCATGTCGTTCCTAAATGAGCTTTTTTCTCTCTCTCCTCACCACAAATCAGATTCTTCCTGAGGAGTTCGCTGTACATTATCCTTTCCCCTGTGTAATTACCTTAACAAGCTCCAGCTGTTTTTTTTTCTCAGAAGGTTTACTCCCTGATATACAGCTGCCTACCCCCTTCGTAAGTGCAGGTCCTAAATGGGCTTTTTTCTCTGTTCCCTCACCACAATCCAGATTCTTTTGGGGAGTTACCAGTACAGTAACCATACCAGGAAGCAATTAATTCATTAAGCTCCTGCTTTTCTTAATCTCAGTGGAGATATTTACTGATAAACAGCTACGTACGCAGCATGTTCATGTCGTTCCTAAATGAGCTTTTATCTCTCTCCCCTCACCACAAATCAGATTCTTCTGAGGAGTTCCCAGTACAATATCCTTTCCACTGTGTAATTACCTTAACAAGCTCCAGCTGTTTTTATTCTCAGAAGGTTTACTCCCTGATATACAGCTGCCTACCCCCTTCGTAAGTGCAGGTCCTAAATGAGCTTTTTTCTCTGTTCCCTCACCACAATCCAGATTCTTTTGGGGAGTTACCAGTACAGTAACCATACCAGGAATTACTTAATTTATTAAGCTACTGCTTTTCTTAATCTCAGTGGGGATATTTACTGATAAACAGCTACCTACGCAGCATGTTCATGTCGTTCCCAAATGAGCTTTTATCTCTCTCCCCTCACTACAAATCAGATTCTTCTAAGGAGTTCCCAGTACATTATCCTTTCCCCTGTGTAATTACCTTAACAAGCTCCAGCTGTTTTTATTCTCAGAAGGTTTACTCCCTGATATACAGCTGCCTACCCCCTCCGTAAGTGCAGGTCATAAAAGAGCTTTTTTCTCTGTTCCCTCACCACAATCCAGATTCGTTTGGGGAGTTACCAGTACAGTAACCATACCAGGAAGTACTTAATTTATTAAGCTACTGCTTGTCTTATTGTCAGTGGAGATATTTACTGATAAACAGCTACCTACGCAGCATGTTCATGTCGACCCTAAATGAGCTTTTATCTCTCTCACTTCACACAAATCAGATTCTTCTGAGGAGTTCCCAGTACATTATTCATTCCCCTGTGTAATTACCTTAACAAGCTCCAGCTGTTTTTATTCTCAGAAGGTTTACTCCCTGATATACAGCTGCCTACCCCCTCGTAAGTGCAGGTCCTAAATGAGCTTTTTTCTCTGTTCCCTCACCACAATCCAGATTCTTTTGGGGAGTTACCAGTACAGTAACCATACCAGGAAGTACTTAATTTATTAAGCTACTGCTTTGATTAATCTCAGTGGAGATATTTACTGATAAACAGATACCTACGCAGCATGTTCATGTCGTTCCTAAATGAGCTTTTATCTCTCTCCCCTCACCACAAATCAGATTCTTCTGAGGAGTTCCCAGTACATTATCCTTTCCCTGTGTAATTACCTAACAAGCTCCAGGTGTTTTTATTCTCAGAAGGTTTACTCCCTGATATACAGCTGCCTACCCCCTTCGTAAGTGCAGGACCTAAATGAGCTTTTTTCTCTGTTCCCTCACCACAATCCAGATTCTTTTGGGGAGTTACCAGTACAGTAACCATACCAGGAAGTACTTAATTTATTAAGCTACTGCTTTTCTTAATCTCATTGGAGATATTTACAGATAAACAGCTACCTACGCAGCATGTTCATGTCGTTCCTAAATGAGCTTTTATCTCTCTCCCCTCACCACAAATCAGATTCTCTTGAGGAGTTCCCAGTACATTATCCTTTCCCCTGTGTAATTACCTTAACAAACTCCAGCTGTTTTCAATCTCAGAAGGTTTACTCCCTGATATACAGCTGCCTACCCCTTTCGTAAGTGCAGGTCCTAAATGAGCTTTTTTCTCTGTTCCCTCACCACAATCCAGATTCTTTTGGGGAGTTACCAGTACAGTAACCATACCAGGAAGTACTTAATTTATTAAGCTTCTGCTTTTCTTAATCTCAGTGGAGATATTTACTGATAAGCAGCTTCCTACGCAGCATGTTCATGTCGTTGCTAAATGAGCTTTTATCTCTCTCCCCTCACCACAAATCAGGTTCTTCTGAGGAGTTCCCAGTACATTATCCTTTCCCCTGTGTAATTACCTTAACAAGCTCCAGCTGTTTTATTCTCATAAGGTTTACTCCCTGATATACAGCTGGCTACTCCATTCGTAAGTGCAGGTACTAAATGAGCTTTTTTCTCTGTTCCCTCACCACAATCCAGATTCTTTTGGGGAATTACCAGTACAGTAACCATACCAGGAAGTACTTAATTTATTAAGCTCCTGCGTTTCTTAATCTCAGTGGAGATATTTACTGATAAACAGCTACGAACGCAGCATGTTCATGTCGTTCTTAATGAGCTTTTATCTCTCTCCCCTCACCACAATCAGATTCTTCTGAGGAGTTCCCAGTACATTATCCTTTCCCCTGTGTAATTAACTTAACAAGCTCCAGCTGTTTTTATTCTCATAAGGTTTACTCCCTGATATACCACTGCCTAACCCCTTCGTAAGTGCAGGTCCTAATGAGCTTTTTTCTCTGTTCCCTCACCACAATCCAGATTCTTTTGGGGAGTTACCAGTACAGTAACCATACCAGGAAGTACTTAATTTATTAAGCTCCTGCGTTTCTTAATCTCAGTGGAGATATTTACTGATAAACAGCTACGAACGCAGCATGTTCATGTCGTTCTTAATGAGCTTTTATCTCTCTCCCCTCACCACAATCAGATTCTTCTGAGGAGTTCCCAGTACATTATCCTTTCCCCTGTGTAATTACCTTAACAAGCTCCAGCTGTTTTTATTCTCCATAAGGTTTACTCCCTGATATACAGCTGGCTACTCCATTCGTAAGTGCAGGTACTAAATGAGCTTTTTTCTCTGTTCCCTCACCACAATCCAGATTCTTTTGGGAATTACCAGTACAGTAACCATACCAGGAAGTACTTAATTTATTAAGCTCCTGCGTTTTCTTAATCTCAGTGGAGATATTTACTGATAAACAGCTACGAACGCAGCATGTTCATGTCGTTCTTAATGAGCTTTTATCTCTCTCCCTCACCACAATCAGATTCTTCTGAGGAGTTCCCAGTACATTATCCTTTCCCCTGTGTAATTACCTTAACAACTCCAGCTGTTTTTATTCTCAGAAGGTTTACTCCCTGATATACAGCTGCCTACCTCCTTCGTAAGTGCAGGTCCTAAATGAGCTTTTTTCTCTGTTCCCTCACCACAATCCAGATTCTTTTGGGAGTTACCAGTACAGTAACCATACCAGGAAGTACTTATTTATTAAGCTACTGCTTTTCTTAATCTCATTGGAGATATTTACAGATAAACAGCTACATACGCAGCATGTTCATGTCGTTCCTAAATGAGCTTTTATCTCTCTCCCCTCACCACAAATCAGATTCTCTTGAGGAGTTCCCAGTACATTATCCTTTCCCCTGTGTAATTACCTTAACAAGCTCCAGCTGTTTTTATTCTCAGAAGGTTTACTCCCTGATATACTGCTGCATATCCCCTTCGTAAGTGCAGGTCCTAAATGAGCTTTTTTCTCTGTTCCCTCACCACAATCCAGATTCTTTTGGGGAGTTACCAGTACAGTAACCATACCAGGAAGTGCTTAATTTATTAAGCTACTGCTTTTCTTAATCTCAGTGGAGATATTTACTGATAAACAGATACGTATGCATCATGTTCATGTCGTTCCTAAATGAGCTTTTATCTCTCTCTCCTCACCACAAATCAGATTTTTCTGAGGAGTTCCAGTACATTATCTTTTCCCCTGTGTATTACCTTAACAAGCTGCAGCTGTTTTTATTCTCAGAAGGTTTACTCCCTGATATACAGCTGCCTACCCGCTTCGTAAGTGGAGGTCGTAAATGAGCTTTTTTCTCTGTTCCCTCACCACAATCCAGATTCTTTTGGGGAGTTTCCAGTACAGTAACCATACCAGGAAGTACTTAATTTATTAAGCTACTGCTTTTCTTAATCTCAGTGGAGATATTTACTGATAAACATCTACCTACGCAGCATGTTCATGTCGTTCCTAATGAGCTTTTATCTCTCTCCCGTCACCACAAATCAGATACTTCTGAGGAGTTCCCAGTACATTATCGTTTCCCCTGTGTAATTACCTTAACAAGCTCCAGCTGTTTTTTTTTCTCAGAAGGTTTACTCCCTGATATACAGCTGCTACCCCCTTCGTAAGGGCTGGTCCTAAATGAGCTTTTTTTCTCTGTTCCCTCACCACAATCCCGATTCTTTTGGGGAATTACCAGTACAGTAACCATACCAGGAAGTACTTAATTTATTAAGCTACTGCTTTTCTTATATTTTTTTTTTGGGCCAGTCCTGGGCCTGGACTCAGGGCCTGAGCACTGTCCCTGGCTTCTTTTTGCTCAAGGCTAGCACTCTGCCACTTGAGCCACAGCGCCGCTCCTGGCCGTTTTCTGTATATGTGGTGCTGGGAATCGAACCTAGGGCCTCGTGTGTCCGAGGCAGGCACTTTTGCCACTAGGCTATATCCCCAGCCCCTAAGCTACTGCTTTCTTAATCTCAGTGGAAGATATTTACTGATAAACAGCTACCTACACAGCATGTTCATGTCGTTCCTAAATGAGCTTTTATCTCTCTCCCGTCACCACAAATCAGATTCTTCTGAGGAGTTCCAGTACATTATCGTTTCCCCTGTTGTATTACCTTAACAAGCTCCAGCTGTTTTTATTCTCAGAAGGTTTACTCCCTGATATACAGCTGCCTACCCCCTTCGTAAGTGCAGGTCCTAAATGAGCTTTTTTCTCTGTTCCCTCACCACAATCCCGATTCTTTTGGGGAGTTACCAGTACAGTAACCATACGAGGAAAGTACTTAATTTATTAAGCTACTGCTTTTCTTTTCTTTTTTTTTTTTTTTTTTGGCCAGTCCTGGGCCTTGGACTCAGGGCCTGAGCACTGTCCCTGGCTTCTTTTGCTCAAGGCTAGCACTCTGCCACTTGAGCCACAGCGCCGCTTCTGGCCGTTTTCTGTATATGTGTGCTGGGGAATCGAACCTAGGGCCTCGTGTATCCGAGGCAGGCACTTTTGCCACTAGGCTATATCCCCAGCCCCTAAGCTACTGCTTTTCTTAATCTCAGTGGAGATATTTACTGATAAACAGCTACCTACGCAGCATGTTCATGTCGTTCCTAAATGAGCTTTTATCTCTCTCCCCTCACCACAAATCAGATTCTTCTGAGGAGTTCCCAGTACATTATCCTTTCCCCTGTGTAATTACCTTAACAAGCTCCAGCTGTTTTTTATCTCAGAAGGTTTACGCCCTGATATACAGCTGCCTACCCGCTTCGTAAGTGCAGGTCCTAAATGAGCTTTTTTCTCTGTTCCCTCACCACAATCCAGATTCTTTTGGGGAGTTACCAGTACAGTAACCATACAGGAAGTATTTAATTTATTAAGCTACTGCTTTTCTTAATCACAGTGGAGATATTTACTGATAAACAGCTACCTACGCAGCATGTTCATGTCGTTTGCTAAATGAGCTTTTATCTCTCTCCCCTCACCACAAATCAGATTCGTCTGAGGAGTCCCAGTACATTATCCTTTCCCTGTGTAATTACCTTAACAAGCTCCAGCTGTTTTTATTCTCAGAAGGTTTACTCCCTGATATACAGCTGCCTACCCCCTCGTAAGTGGCAGGTCCTAAATGAGCTTTTTTCTCTGTTCCCTCACCACAATCCAGATTTTTTTGGGGAGTTACCAGTACCAGGAACCATACCAGGAAGTACTCAATTTATTAAGCTACTGCTTTTCTTATCTCAGTGGAGATATTTACTGATAAACAGCTACCTACGCAGCATGTTCATGTCGTTCCTAAATGAGCTTTTATCTGTCTCCCGTAACCACAAATCAGTTTCTTCTGAGGAGTTCCCAGTACATTATCGTTTCCCTGTGTAATTACCTTAACAAGCTCCAGCTGTATTTATTCTCAGAAGGTTTACTCCCTGATATACAGCTGCCTACCCCTTCGTAAGTGCAGGTCTTAAATGAGCTTTTTTCCCTGTTCCCTCACCACAATCCAGATTCTTTTGGGGAGTTACCAGTACAGTATTCATACCAGGAAGTACTTAATTTATTAAGCTACTGCTTTTCTTAATCTCAGTGGAGATATTACTGATAAACATCTACCTACGCAGCATGTTCATGTCGTTCCTAAATGAGCTTTTATCTCTCTCCCCTCACCACAAATCAGATTCTTCTGAGGAGTTCCCAGTACATTATCCTTTCCCCTTTGTAATTACCTTAACAAGCTCCAGCTGTTTTTTTTTCCAGAAGGTTTACTCCCTGATATACAGCTGCCTACCCCTCGTAAGTGCAGGTCCTAAATGAGCTTTTATCTCTCTCCCCTCACCGCAAATCAGATTTTTCTGAGGAGTCCCCCAGTACATTATCCTTCCCCTGTCTAATGACCTTAACAAGCTCCAGCTGTTTTTATTCTCTCCTGATATACAGCTGCCTACCACCTCGTAAGTGCAGGTCCTAAATGAGCTTATTTCTCTGTTCCCTCACCACAATCCAGATTCTTTTGGGGAGTTACCAGTACAGTAACCATACCAGGAAGTACTTAATTTATTAAGCTACTGCTTTTCTTAATCTCAGTGGAGATATTTACTGATAAACAGCTACCTACGCAGCATGTTCATGTCGTTCCTAAATGAGCTTTTATCTCTCTCCCCTCACCACAAATCAGATTCTTCTGAGGAGTTCCCAGTACATTATCCTTTCCCCTCTGTAATTACCTTAACAAGCTCCAGCTGTTTTTATTTTCAGAAGGTTTACTCCTGATATACAGCTGCCTACCCCTTCGTAAGTGCAGGTCCTAAATGAGCTTTTTTCTCTGTTCACTCACCACAATCCAGATTCTTTTGTGGAGTTACCAGTACAGTAATCATACCAGGAAGTACTTAATTTATTAAGCTACTGCTTTTCTTAATCTCAGTGGAGATATTTACTGATAAACAGCTACCTACGCAGCATGTTCATGTCGTTCCTAAATGAGCTTTTATCTCTCTCCCCTCACCACAAATCAAATTCTTCTGAGGAGTTCCCAGTATATTATCCTTTCCCCTGTGTAATTACCTTAACAAGCTCCAGCTGTTTTTATTCTCAGAAGGTTTACTCCCTGATACACAGCTGCCTACCCCTTCGTAAGTGCAGATCCTAATGAGCTTTTTTCTCTGTTCCCTCACCACAATCCAGATTTTTTGGGGAGTTTCCAGTACAGTAACCATACCAGGAAGTACTTAATTTATTAAGCTACTGCTTTTCTTTTTTTTTTCTCAAATTTTTATTATCAAACTGACGTACAGAGAGGTTACAGTATCATACGTTGGGCATTGGATACATTCTTGTACTGTTTGTTGCCTTGTCCCTCATGCCCCCCTCCCTCCCCCCCTTTCCCTCCCCCCCCCCCAGTTGGTCAGTTCACTTACACCAAAGAATTTTGCAAGTATTGCTTTTGTATTTATTTCTCTTTTTATACCCTGTGTCTCTCGAATTTGGTATTCCCTTTGAATTTCCTACTTCCAATACCAGTAAACACGGTTTCCAATATACTCAGATAAGATTACAGAGATAGTGTAGGTACAAACATAGGAAGGTGATACAAAACATTATCAATAATAGAAACTACACATACACATAGGACGTTGAAAGTAGTTACAACTGTGATATATCACTTGTTTCCATAACATGGAGTTCATTTCATTAGCATCATCTATGTGTTCTAAGGGTATAGCTATTGGGGGCCTTGTGATGCTCTGCTATGGCTTGCCTAAACCTGTACTAATTATTCCCAATAAGGGAGGCCATAGAGTCCATGTTTCTTTGGGTCTGGC
The DNA here is from genome assembly GCF_023159225.1 of Perognathus longimembris pacificus. Classification (NCBI taxonomy): domain Eukaryota; kingdom Metazoa; phylum Chordata; class Mammalia; order Rodentia; family Heteromyidae; genus Perognathus; species Perognathus longimembris. Next base: position 3,942 of record NW_025960686.1, on the reverse strand, counting down.
TCACTTCACTTAGTATAACTTTTTCCAAGTCTTTCCATTTCCTTACAAATGGAACAATGTCATTCTTCTGATAGAGGCATAAAATTCCATTGTGTAAATGTACCACATTTTCCTGATCCATTCATCTATGGAGGGGCATCTGGGTTGGTTCCAGCTTCTCGCTATGGACAATTTGTGCTGCGATGAACATTGTTGTGCTGGTGGCATTACTGTGATTTTGTTTGTGGGCTTTTGGATAGATACCCAACAGTGGGGCTGCTGGTCATAGGGGAGTTCTATATTGAGCCTTCTGAGGAATCTCCATACTGCTTGCAGAGTGGCTGAACCAGTTTACATTCCCACCAACAATGAAGTAGGGTTCCCTTTTGGCCACATCCCCTCCAACAATTGTTATTATTAGTTTTCTTGATATATGACATTCTTGCTGGGGTGAGATGGAATCTCAATGTTGTTTTGATTTGCATTTCCTTTATGGCCAGTGATGTAGAGCATTTTTTCATATGACTATTGGCCATTCTCATTTCCTCATCAGAGAAGTTTCTTTGTAAGTCTTTAGCCCACTTGAAGAGGGGCTATGGTTCTTTGCAGTTTTGTTTTGGAAGAAGGTAATTTTTTTAGTTCTGCATATATTTTAGAGATGAGCCTTTGTCTGTTGAATGTCTGGTAAAGATCTTCTCCCAGTCTGTGGGCTTTCTGTTTATCTTGAGAGCTATGTCCTTTGCTGTGCAGAAGCTCTGGAGTTTGATGCAGTCCCATTTGTCCAACCTTTCTTTGATTTGTAGCCTTTCAGGTTCTTTGTTAAGGAAGTCTGTCCTGTGCCAAGGAGCCCAAGTGTTTCTCCTACTCCTTCCTTTAGTGTCTTCAGGGTGCCTGTTTTGATTTCAAGGTCTTTATCCATTGGAATTGATTTTGGTGCAGGGTGATATATAAGGATCTAGTTTTAGTTTTGTTGCATGTGTTGAGGCCAGTTTTGCCAGCACCACTTGTTTAAAGAGGCTATCTTTCTTCCATACTATTGTTTTAGCTCCTTAATCAAAGATTAAGTAGGCATAGTTATGTGGGTTTAATTCTGGGTCTTCAATTCTGTTCCATTGGTCTTCAGGCCTGTTCCGGTGCCAATACCAAGCTGTTTTTATTACTATAGCTTTATAATACAGCTTGAAGTTGGGTATTGTAATTCCTCCAGCACTGTTCTTTCTGCTTAGGAGTGTTTTTGCTATTCTAGGTCTTTTATTGTTCCATATGACTTTCTGGATTGCTTCTCTATTTCATTAAAGAATGGTGTTGGGATATTAATGGGTATTGCATTGAATTTGTAGATAGCCTTTGGCAATATTGCCATTTTGATTACATTAATCCTCCCAATCCAGGAGCATGGGAGGTTTTTCCATTTTCTTAGTTCTGACTTAATTTCATTTTTCAAGCTTTTAAAGTTCTCTTCAAACAGGTCTTTCACTTCTTTGGTTAAGGTTATTCCTAGGTATTTTATGTTTTTGGGGGCTATTGCAAAAGGAGTTGCTTTCCTGACTTCAGCCTCGGTCTTCGGGTTGTTAGCATAGAGAAAGGCCGTTGATTTTTTGAAGGTTTATTTTATATCCTGCAACTTTGCCAAAGTTTTGTATCAGCTCTAGTAGCTTGGGGGTAGAATCTATGGGATTCTTTAGGTATAGGATCATGTCATCTGCGAAGAGAGAAAGTTTAACTTCATCTTTTCCTATTTGGATCCCCTTTATATTCTCTTCTTGCCTAATTGCTCTGGCTAGGAATTCTAGTACTATGTTGAAGAGCAGGGGAGAGAGTGGACATCCCTGCCTGTTCCTGATTTAAAGGGAATGGCTTTAGTTTTTCACCATTTAGAGTTTATGCTTGCCTGTTGGTTTGTCATAAACTGCCTTGATTATATTCAGGAATGTTCCCTGGAATCCCAGTTTTTCCAGGGCTTTTAGCATAAATGGGTGCTGGATTTATCGAACGCTTTTTCCGCATCCAGCGATAAAACCGGTGGTTCTTTACCTTGCTCCAGTTGATGTGGTGGATTACATTAATTGACTTGCGTATATTAAACCAGCTTTGCATCCCTGGGATGAATCCAGTTTGATCGTGGTGTATGATTTTTTTGATGACCTGTTGAAGTCGATTGGCCAGTATTTTGTTGAGAATTTTTGCATCTATGTTCATCAGGGAGATTGGTCTATAGTCCTCTTTCCGTGATGAGTCTCTGCCTGGTTTTGGGATTAGGGTTATACTGGCTTCATAAAATGAGTCTGGCAGTGAACGTTCTCTTTCAATTTCATTGAAGAGTTTGAGAAATATGGTGTGAGTTCTGGTTTTGAAGGCCTTGTAGAATTCTGCAGTGAATCCATCTGACCTGGGCTTTTCTTGGATGGGAGATCAGTTATTGCTGTGTCTATTTCAATACTGGATATGGGTCTGTTTAGAAGGTTTAAGTCTTCATAGTTGAGTTTGGGGGTATCAATTTTTTCTAGGAAATCATCCATTTCTTCCAAGTTCTCGAATTTGTTGGCATAAAGGTTTGCAAAATAGTCCTTATTATTTTCTGAATTCGGTTATTTCTGTGGTGATGCTACCTCTTTCATCTCTTATCTTGTTTATTTGAGTGTGCTGCCTTCGTTTCTTTGGTCAGGTTGCCAGGGGTCTGTCTATCTTGTTGATTTTTTCAAAGAACCAACTCTTTGTTTTGTTGATTCTTTCGATGGTTTTTTTCGTCTCTAATTGATTTAATTCTGATTTGATTTTAATTATTTGCTTCCGTCTATTGACTTGGATTTGGCTTGCTGTTCTCTCTCCAGAAAATTAAGGTGCTTCCTTAAATTACTGAGTTGCTGTTTCTCCAGTTTGTTGATGTCTGTACTCAGAGATATAAATTTTCCTCTGAGTACTGCCTTTGCTGTTGTCCCCAAAGGAGCTGGTACTTTGTGCCCTCAACTTGGTTGAAGTCCATAAACATTTGAATTTCTGTTTTAATTTCTTCAATGATCCACTGATGGTTCAGCAGTGTGTTTTTTAGTCTCCATGAATTGTGGGATTTTCTGTGGTGGCTGAATGAGTTGAGCTCTAATTTTATTCCATTGTGGTCTGAAAGAATGCAGGGAATGATTTTGATACTTCTGAATTTGTACAGATTTTCTTTGTGCCCTAAGATGTGGATCTATTTTGGAGAATGTCCGTGTGCTGCCGAAAAGACTGTGTATTCTGTCCTTGCTGGGTGGAATATTCTGTAGATGTCGATTAAGTCTAGTTGGTCTATGCAATTGTTTAGTTCTGTGGTTTCTTTGTTCAGTTTTTGGCGTGTTGATCTGTCCAGAGGTGATAGTGAGTGTTAAAGTCCCCCACTATCATTGTGTTTGGGTCTATGAATGTTTTTAGAGCCAGTAGTGTTTGTTTGATGAAGTTGGGTGCTCCTGCATTTGGCGTGTAGATATTTAGAATGGTTATTTCTTCCTGTTGGAGAGATCCTTTTACTAGTATGTAGTAACCATCTTTGTCTCTTCTTACCTTTTTTAATTTGAAGTCAATTTTGTCTGATACTAGGATTGCAACTCCAGCCTGCTTATGGGGGCCATTTGCTTGATAGATTTGTTTCCAGCCTTTCACTTTTAGAAGATGTTTACTTTTGCTGGATAGATGTGTCTCTTGGAGGCAGCAGAAAGATGGATATTGATTTTTGATCCAAGTTATGAGCCTATGTCGTTTGATTGGAGAATTAAGTCCATTAATGTTGACAGTTAGGATTGAGAGGTGATCGTTTGTTCCTTTCATTATCACTGTCTTGTTTAAAGCTGTGTCTTCCCATTTCTTGATCTAGTGTTTACTAATTAGGGTTCATTTCTCTGTCTGTGTTGGGATCTTGATTATTTTCCCTGTATAGTACATCTTTAAGGATTTTGTGTAAAGCTGGTTTGGTGGAGATATATTGTTTCA
>NW_025960685.1:0-31026 GCF_023159225.1 Perognathus longimembris pacificus | reverse complement strand
AGCATGTTCATGTCGTTCCTAAATGAGCTTTTATCTCTCTCCACTCACCACAAATCAGATTCTGCTGAGGAGTTCCCAGTACATTATCCTTTCCCCTGTCTAATTACCTTAACAAGCTCCAGCTGTTTTTATTCTCAGAAGGATTACTCCCTGATATACAGCTGCCTACCCCCCTTCGTAAGTGCAGGTCATAAATGAGCTTTTTTCTCTGTTCCGTCACCACAATCCAAATTCTTTTCGGTAGTTACCAGTACAGTAACCATACCAGGTAGTACTTAATTTATTAAGCTACTGCTTTTAATAATCTCAGTGGAAATATTTACTGATAAACAGCTACCTACGCAGCATGTTCATGCCGTTCCTAAATGAGCTTTTATCTCTCTCCCCTCACCACAAATCAGATTCTTCTGTGGAGTTCCTAGTACATTATCCTTTCCCCTGTGTAATTACCTTAACAAGCTCCAGCTGTTTATTCTCAGAAGGTTTACTCCTTGATATAGAGCTGCCTACCCCCTTCGTAAGTGCATGTCCTAAATGAGCTTTTTTCTCTGTTCCCTCACCACAATCCAGATTCTTTTGGGGAGTTACCACTACAGTAACCATACCAGGAAGTACTTAATTTATTAAGCTACTGCTTTTCTTAATCTCAGTGGAGATATTTACTGATAATCAGCTACCTACGCAGCATGTTCATGTAGTTCCTAAATGAGCTTTTATCTCTCTCCCCTCACCACAAATCAGATTCTTCTCAGGAGTTCCCAGTACATTATCCTTTCCGCTGTGTAATTACCTTAACAAGCTCCAGCTGTTTTTTATTCTCAGAAGGTTTACTCCCTGATACACAGCTGCCTACCCCTTTCGTAAGTGCAGGTCCTAAATGAGCTTTTTTTCTCTGTTCCCTCACCACAATCCAGATTCTGCTGGGGAGTTACCAGTACAGTATCCATACCAGGAAGTACTTAATTTATTAAGCTACTGCTTTTCTTAATCTCAGTGGAGATATTCACTGATAAACAGCTACCTACGCAGCATGTTCATGTCGTTCCTAAATGAGCTTTTATCTCTCTCCCCTCACCACAAATCAGATTCTTCTGAGGAGTTCCCAGTACATTATGCTTTCCCCTGTGTAATTACCTTAACAAGCTCCAGCTGTTTTTATTCTCAGAAGGTTTACTCCCTGATATACAGCTGCCTACCCCCTTCCTAAGTGCAGGTCCTAAATGAGCTTTTTTCTCTGTTCCCTCACCACAATCCAGATTCTTTTGGGGAGTTACCAGTACAGTAACCATACCAGGAAGTACTTAATTTATTAAGCTACTTGCTTTTCTTAATCTCAGTGGAGATATTTACTGATAAACAGCTACCTACGCAGCATGTTCATGTCGTTCCTAAATGAGCTTTTATCTCTCTCCCCCTCACCACAAATCAGATTCTTCTGAGGAGTTCCCAGTACATTATCCTTTCCCCTGTGTAATTACCTTAACAAGCTCTAACTGTTTTTATTCTCAGAAGGTTTACTCCCTGATATACAGCTGCCTACCCCCTTCTTAAGTGCAGGTCCTAAATGAGCTTATTTCTCTGTTCCCTCACCACAATCCAGATTCTTTTGGGGAGTTACCAGCACAATAACCATACCAGGAAGTACTTAATTTATTAAGCTACTGCTTCTCTTAAGCTCAGTGGAGATATTTACTGATAAACAGCTACCTACGGAGCATGTTCATGTCGTTGCTAAATGAGCTTTTATCTCTCTCCCCTCACGACAAATCAGATTCTTCTGAGGAGTTCCCAGTACATTATCCTTTCCCCTGTGTAATTACATTAACAAGCTCCAGCTGTTTTATTCTCAGAAGGTTTAATCCCTGATATACAGGCTGCCTACCCCCTTCGTAAGTGCAGGTCCTAAATGAGCTTTTTTCTCTCTTCCCTCACCACAATCCAGATTCTTTTGGGGAGTTACCAGTACAGTAACCATACCAGGAAGTACTTAATTTATAAAGCTACTGCTTTTCTTAATCTCAGTGGAGATATTTACTGACAAACAGCTACCTACGCAGCATGTTCATGTCGTTCCTAAATGAGCTTTTATCTCTCTCCCCTCACCACAAATCAGATTCTTCTGAGGAGTTCCCAGTACATTATCCTTTCCCCTGTGTAATTACCTTAACAAGCTCCAGCTGTTTTTATTCTCAGAATGTTTACTCCCTGATATACAGCTGCGTACCCCCTTCGTAAGTGCAGTTCCTAATGAGCTTTTTTCTCTGTTCCCTCACTACAATCCAGATTCTTTTTGGGAGTTACCAGTACAGTAACCATACCAGGAAGTACTTAATTTAATAAGCTACTGCTTTTCTTAATAGCAGTGGAGATATTTACTGATAATCAGCTACCTACGCAGCATGTTCATGTCGTTCCTAAATGAGCTTTTATCTCTCTCCACTCACCACAAATCAGATTCTGCTGAGGAGTTCCCAGTACATTATCCTTCCCCTGTCTAATTACCTTAACAAGCTCCAGCTGTTTTTATTCTCAGAAGGATTACTCCCTGATATACAGCTGCCTACCCCCCTTCGTAAGTGCAGGTCATAAATGAGCTTTTTTCTCTGTTCCGTCACCACAATCCAAATTCTTTTCGGTAGTTACCAGTACAGTAACCATACCAGGTAGTACTTAATTTATTAAGCTACTGCTTTTAATAATCTCAGTGGAAATATTTACTGATAAACAGCTACCTACGCAGCATGTTCATGCCGTTCCTAAATGAGCTTTTATCTCTCTCCCCTCACCACAAATCAGATTCTTCTGTGGAGTTCCTAGTACATTATCCTTTCCCCTGTGTAATTACCTTAACAAGCTCCAGCTGTTTATTCTCAGAAGGTTTACTCCTTGATATAGAGCTGCCTACCCCCTTCGTAAGTGCATGTCCTAAATGAGCTTTTTTCTCTGTTCCCTCACCACAATCCAGATTCTTTTGGGGAGTTACCACTACAGTAACCATACCAGGAAGTACTTAATTTATTAAGCTACTGCTTTTTCTTAATCTCAGTGGAGATATTTACTGATAATCAGCTACCTACGCAGCATGTTCATGTCGTTCCTAAATGAGCTTTTATCTCTCTCCAGTCACCACAAATCAGATTATTCTGAGGAGTTCCCAGTACATTATCCTTTCCCCTGTGTAATTACCTTAACAAGCTCCAGCTGTTTTTATTCTCAGAAGGTTTACTCCCTGATATACAGCTGCCTACCACCCTTCGTAAGTGCAGGTCATAAATGAGCTTTTTTCTCTGTTCCCTCACCACAATCCAGATTCTTTTAGGGAGTTACCAGTACAGTAACCATACCAGGAAGTACTTAATTTATTAAGCTACTGCTTTTCTTAATCTCAGTGGAGATATTTACTTATAAACAGCTAGGTACGCAGCATGTTCATGTCGTTCCTAAATGAGCTTTTATCTCTCTCCCCCTCACCACAAATCAGATTCTTCTGAGGAGTTCCCAGTACATTATCCTTTACCCTGTGTAATTACCTTAACAAGCTCCAGCTGCTTTTATTCTCAGAAGGTTTACTCCCTGATATACAGATGCCTACCCCCTTCGTAAGTGCAGGTCCTAAATGAGCTTTTTTCTCTGTTCCCTCAACACAATCCAGATTCTTTTGGGGAGTTACCAGTACAGTAACGATACCAGGAATTACTTAATTTATTAAGCTACTGCTTTTCTTAATCTCAGTGGAGATATTTTACTGATAAACAGCTACCTACGCAGCATGTTCATGTCGTTCCTAAATGAGCTTTTTTCTCTGTTCCCTCACCACAATCCAGATTCTTTTGGGAATTAACCTGTACAGTATCCATACCAGGAAGTACTTAATTTATTAAGCTACTGCTTTTCTTAATCTCAGTGGAGATATTTACTGATAAACAGCTATGTATGCAGCATTTCATGTCGTTCATAATGAGCTTTTATCTCTCTCCCCTCACCACAATTCAGATTCTTCTGAGGAGTTCCCAGTACATTATCCTTTCCCCTGTGTAATTACCTTAACAAGCTCCAGCTGTTTTTATTTTCAGAAGCGATACTCCCTGATATACAGCTGCCTAACCCTTTCGTAAGTGCAGATCCTAAATGAGCTTTTTTCTCTGTTCCCTCACCACAATCCAGATTCTTTTGGGGAGTTACCAGTACAGTAACCACACAGGAAGTACTTAATTTGTTAAGTTACTGCTTTTCTTTATCTCAGTGGAGATATTGACTGATAAACAGCTACCTACGCAGCATGTTCATGTCGTTCCTAAATGAGCTTTTATCTGTCTCCCGTCACCACAAACCAGATTCTTCTGAGGAGTTCCCAGTACATTATCCTTTCCCCTGTGTAATTACCTTAACAAGCTCCAGCTGTTTTTAATCTCAGAATGTTTACTCCCTGATATACAGCTGCCTTCCCCCTTCGTAAGTGCAGGTCCTAAATGAGCTTTTTTCTCTGTTCCCTCACCACAATCCAGATTCTTTTGGGGAGTTACCAGTACAGTAACCCATAGCAGGAAGTACTTAATTTATTAAACAATGCTTTTTCTTCATCTCAGTGGAGATATTTACTGATAAACAGCTACCTACGCAGCATGCTCATGGTCGTTCCTAAATGAGCTTTTATCTCTCTCCCCTCACCACAAATCAGATTCTTCTGAGGAGTTCCAGTACATTATCCATTCCCCTGTGTAATTAGCTTAACAAGTTCCAGCTGTTTTTATTCTCAGAAGGTTTACTCCCTGATATACAGCTGCCTACCCCCTTCGTAAGTTCAGGTCCTAAATGAGCTCTTTTCTCTGTTCCCTAACCACAATCCAGATTCTTTTGGGGAGTTACCAGTACAGGAACCATACCAGGAAGTACTTAATATATTAAGCTACTGCTTTTCTTAGTCTCAGTGGAGATATTTACTGATAAACAGTTACCTACGCAGCATGCTCATGTCGTTCATAAATGAGCTTTTTTCTCTGTTCCTCACCATAATCCAGATTCTTTGGGAGTTACGAGTACTGTATCCATACCAGGAAGTACCTTATTTATAAACTACTGCTTTTCTTAATCTCAGTGGAGATATTTACTGATAAACAGCTACCTACGCAGCATGTTCATGTCGTTCCTAAATGAGCTTCTATCTCTCTCCCCTCACCACAAATCAGATTCTTCTGAGGAGTTCCCAGTACATTATCCTTTACCCTGTGTAATTACCTTAACAGGCTCCAGCTGTTTTTTATTCCCAGAAGGTTTACTCCCTGATATACAGCTGCCTACCCCCTTCGTAAGTACAGGTAATTAATGAGCTTTTTTCTCTGTTCCCTCAGAACAATACAGATTCTTTTGGGGAGTTAACAGTACAGTAACCATACCAGGAAGTACTTAATTTATTAAGCTACTGCTTTTCTTAATCTCAGTGGAGATATTTACTGATAAACTGCTACCTACACAGCATGTAAATGTCGTTCCTAAATGAGCCTTTTTCTCTGTTCCCTCACCACAATCCAGATTCTTTTGGGGGAGTTACCAGTACAGTATCCATACCAGGAAGTACTTAATTTATTAAGCTACTGCTTTTCTTAATCTCAGTGGAGATATTTACTGATAATCAGCTACCTACGCAGCATGTTCATGTCGTTCCTAAATGAGCTTTTATCTCTCTCCCGTCACCACAAATCAGATTATTCTGAGGAGTTCCCAGTACATTATCCTTTCCCCTGTGTAATTACCTTAACAAGCTCCAGCTGTTTTTATTCTCAGAAGGTTTACTCCCTGATATACAGCTGCCTACCCCCCTTCCTAAGTGCAGGTCCTAAATGAGCTTTTTTCTCTGTTCCCTCACCACAATCCAGATTCTTTTGGGGAGTTACCAGTACAGTAACCATACCAGGAAGTACTTAATTTATTAAGCTACTGCTTTTCTTAATCTCAGTGGAGATATTTACTGATAAACAGCTACCTACGCAGCATGTTCATGTCGTTCCTAAATGAGCTTTTATCTCTCTCCCCTCACCACAAATCAGATTCTTCTGAGGAGTTCCCAGTACATTATCCTTTCCCCTGTGTAATTACCTTAACAAGCTCTAACTGTTTTTATTCTCAGAAGGTTTACTCCCTGATATACAGCTGCCTACCCCCTTCTTAAGTGCAGGTCCTAAATGAGCTTATTTCTCTGTTCCCTCACCACAATCCAGATTCTTTTGGGGAGTTACCAGTACAATAACCATACCAGGAAGTACTTAATTTATTAAGCTACTGCTTCTCTTAAGCTCAGTGGAGATATTTACTGATAAACAGCTACCTACGGAGCATGTTCATGTCGTTGCTAAATGAGCTTTTATCTCTCTCCCCTCACGACAAATCAGATTCTTCTGAGGAGTTCCCAGTACATTATCCTTTCCCTGTGTAATTACATTAACAAGCTCCAGCTGTTTTTATTCTCAGAAGGTTTAATCCCTGATATACAGCTGCCTACCCCCTTCGTAAGTGCAGGTCCTAAATGAGCTTTTTTCTCTCTTCCCTCACCACAATCCAGATTCTTTTGGGGAGTTACCAGTACAGTAACCATACCAGGAAGTACTTAATTTATAAAGCTACTGCTTTTCTTAATCTCAGTGGAGATATTTACTGACAAACAGCTACCTACGCAGCATGTTCATGTCGTTCCTAAATGAGCTTTTATCTCTCTCCCCTCACCACAAATCAGATTCTTCTGAGGGAGTTCCCAGTACATTATCCTTTCCCCTGTGTAATTACCTTAACAAGCTCCAGCTGTTTTTATTCTCAGAATGTTTACTCCCCTGATATACAGCTGCCTACCCCCTTCGTAAGTGCAGGTCATAAATGAGCTTTTTTCTCTGTTCCGTCACCACAATCCAAATTCTTTCGGTAGTTACCAGTACAGTAACCATACCAGGTAGTACTTAATTTATTAAGCTACTGCTTTTAATAATCTCAGTGGAAATATTTACTGATAAACAGCTACCTACGCAGCATGTTCATTGCCGTTCCTAAATGAGCTTTTATCTCTCTCCCCTCACCACAAATCAGATTCTTCTGTGAGTTCCTAGTACATTATCCTTTCCCTGTGTAATTACCTTAACAAGCTCCAGCTGTTTATTCTCAGAAGGTTTACTCCTTGATATAGAGCTGCCTACCCCCTTCGTAAGTGCATGTCCTAAATGAGCTTTTTTTCTCTGTTCCCTCACCACAATCCAGATTCTTTTGGGGAGTTACCACTACAGTAACCATACCAGGAAGTACTTAATTTATTAAGCTACTGCTTTTCTTAATCTCAGTGGAGATATTTACTGATAATCAGCTACCTACGCAGCATGTTCATGTCGTTCTTAATGAGCTTTTATCTCTCTCCAGTCACCACAAATCAGATTATTCTGAGGAGTTCCCAGTACATTATCCTTTCCCCTGTGTAATTACCTTAACAAGCTCCAGCTGTTTTTATTCTCAGAAGGTTTACTCCCTGATATACAGCTGCCTACCACCTTCGTAAGTGCAGGTCATAAATGAGCTTTTTTCTCTGTTCCCTCACCACAATCCAGATTCTTTTGGGAGTTACCAGTACAGTAACCATACCAGGAAGTACTTAATTTATTAAGCTACTGCTTTTCTTAATCTCAGTGGAGATATTTACTTATAAACAGCTAGGTACGCAGCATGTTCATGTCGTTCCTAAATGAGCTTTTATCTCTCTCCCCTCACCACAAATCAGATTCTTCTGAGGAGTTCCCAGTACATTATCCTTTACCCTGTGTAATTACCTTAACAAGCTCCAGCTGCTTTTATTCTCAGAAGGTTTACTCCCTGATATACAGATGCCTACCCCCTTCGTAAGTGCAGGTCATAAATGAGCTTTTTTCTCTGTTCCCTCAACACAATCCAGATTCTTTTGGGGAGTTACCAGTACAGTAACGATACCAGGAATTACTTAATTTATTAAGCTACTGCTTTTCTTAATCTCAGTGGAGATATTTACTGATAAACAGCTACCTACGCAGCATGTTCATGTCGTTCCTAAATGAGCTTTTTCTCTGTTCCCTCACCACAATCCAGATTCTTTTGGGAATTACCTGTACAGTATCCATACCAGGAAGTACTTAATTTATTAAGCTACTGCTTTTCTTAATCTCAGTGGAGATATTTACTGATAAACAGCTATGTATGCAGCATTTCATGTCGTTCATAATGAGCTTTTATCTCTCTCCCCTCACCACAATTCAGATTCTTCTGAGGAGTTCCCAGTACATTATCCTTTCCCCTGTGTAATTACCTTACAAGCTCCAGCTGTTTTTATTTTCAGAAGCGATACTCCCTGATATACAGCTGCCTAACCCTTTCGTAAGTGCAGATCCTAAATGAGCTTTTTTCTCTGTTCCCTCACCACAATCCAGATTCTTTTGGGGAGTTACCAGTACAGTAACCACACAGGAAGTACTTAATTTGTTAAGTTACTGCTTTTCTTTATCTCAGTGGAGATATTGACTGATAAACAGCTACCTACGCAGCATGTTCATGTCGTTCCTAAATGAGCTTTTATCTGTCTCCCGTCACCACAAACCAGATTCTTCTGAGGAGTTCCCAGTACATTATCCTTTCCCCTGTGTAATTACCTTAACAAGCTCCAGCTGTTTTTAATCTCAGAATGTTTACTCCCTGATATACAGCTGCCTTCCCCCTTCGTAAGTGCAGGTCCTAAATGAGCTTTTTTCTCTGTTCCCTCACCACAATCCAGATTCTTTTGGGGAGTTACCAGTACAGTAACCATAGCAGGAAGTACTTAATTTATTAAACAATGCTTTTCTTCATCTCAGTGGAGATATTTACTGATAAACAGCTACCTACGCAGCATGTTCATGTCGTTCCTAAATGAGCTTTTATCTCTCTCCCCTCACCACAAATCAGATTCTTCTGAGGAGTTCCCAGTACATTATCCATTCCCCTGTGTAATTAGCTTAACAAGTTCCAGCTGTTTTTATTCTCAGAAGGTTTACTCCCTGATATACAGCTGCCTACCCCCTTCGTAAGTTCAGGTCCTAAATGAGCTCTTTTCTCTGTTCCCTAACCACAATCCAGATTCTTTTGGGGAGTTACCAGTACAGGAACCATACCAGGAAGTACTTAATATATTAAGCTACTGCTTTTCTTAGTCTCAGTGGAGATATTTACTGATAAACAGTTACCTACGCAGCATGCTCATGTCGTTCATAAATGAGCTTTTTTCTCTGTTCCCTCACCATAATCCAGATTCTTTGGGGAGTTACGAGTACAGTATCCATACCAGGAAGTACTTAATTTATTAAACTACTGCTTTTCTTAATCTCAGTGGAGATATTTACTGATAAACAGCTACCTACGCAGCATGTTCATGTCGTTCCTAAATGAGCTTCTATCTCTCTCCCCTCACCACAAATCAGATTCTTCTGAGGAGTTCCCAGTACATTATCCTTTACCCTGTGTAATTACCTTAACAGGCTCCAGCTGTTTTTATTCCCAGAAGGTTTACTCCCTGATATACAGCTGCCTACCCCCTTCGTAAGTACAGGTAATTAATGAGCTTTTTTCTCTGTTCCCTCAGAACAATACAGATTCTTTTGGGGAGTTAACAGTACAGTAACCATACCAGGAAGTACTTAATTTATTAAGCTACTGCTTTTCTTAATCTCAGTGGAGATATTTACTGATAAACTGCTACCTACACAGCATGTAAATGTCGTTCCTAAATGAGCCTTTTTCTCTGTTCCCTCACCACAATCCAGATTCTTTTGGGGAGTTACCAGTACAGTATCCATACCAGGAAGTACTTAATTTATTAAGCTACTGCTTTTCTTAATCTCAGTGGAGATATTTACTGATAATCAGCTACCTACGCAGCATGTTCATGTCGTTCCTAAATGAGCTTTTATCTCTCTCCCGTCACCACAAATCAGATTATTCTGAGGAGTTCCCAGTACATTATCCTTTCCCCTGTGTAATTACCTTAACAAGCTCCAGCTGTTTTTATTCTCAGAAGGTTTACTCCCTGATATACAGCTGCCTACCACCTTCATAAGTGCAGGTCATAAATGAGCTTTTTTCTCTGTTCCCTCACCACAATCCAGATTCTTTTGGGGAGTTACCAGTACAGTAACCATACCAGGAAGTACTTAATTTATTAAGCTACTGCTTTTCTTAATCTCAGTGGAGATATTTACTGATAAACAGCTAGGTACGCAGCATGTTCATGTCGTTCCTAAATGAGCTTTTATCTCTCTCCCCTCACCACAAATCAGATTCTTCTGAGGAGTTCCCAGTACATTATCCTTTACCCTGTGTAATTACCTTAACAAGCTCCAGCTGCTTTTATTCTCAGAAGGTTTACTCCCTGATATACAGATGCCTACCCCTTCGTAAGTGCAGGTCCTAAATGAGCTTTTTTCTCTGTTCCCTCAACACAATCCAGATTCTTTTGGGGAGTTACCAGTACAGTAACGATACCAGGAATTACTTAATTTATTAAGCTACTGCTTTTCTTAATCTCAGTGGAGATATTTACTGATAAACAGCTACCTACGCAGCATGTTCATGTCGTTCCTAAATGAGCTTTTTTCTCTGTTCCCTCACCACAATCCAGATTCTTTTGGGGAATTACCTGTACAGTATCCATACCAGGAAGTACTTAATTTATTAAGCTACTGCTTTTCTTAATCTCAGTGGAGATATTTACTGATAAACAGCTATGTATGCAGCATTTCATGTCGTTCATAATGAGCTTTTATCTCTCTCCCCTCACCACAAATCAGATTCTTCTGAGGAGTTCCAAGTACATTATCCTTTCCCCTGTGTAATTACCTTAACAAGCCCCAGCTGTTTTTATTTTCAGAAGCGATACTCCCTGATATACAGCTGCCTAACCCTTTCGTAAGTGCAGATCCTAAATGAGCTTTTTTCTCTGTTCCCTCACCACAATCCAGATTCTTTTGGGGAGTTACCAGTACAGTAACCACACAGGAAGTACTTAATTTGTTAAGTTACTGCTTTTCTTAACCTCAGTGGAGATATTGACTGATAAACAGCTACCTACGCAGCATGTTCATGTCGTTCCTAAATGAGCTTTTATCTCTCTCCCGTCACCACAAACCAGATTCTTCTGAGGAGTTCCCAGTACATTATCCTTTCCCCTGTGTAATTACCTTAACAAGCTCCAGCTGTTTTTAATCTCAGAATGTTTACTCCCTGATATACAGCTGCCTTCCCCCTTCGTAAGTGCATGTCCTAAATGAGCTTTTTTCTCTGTTCCCTCACCACAATCCAGATTCTTTTGGGGAGTTACCAGAACAGTAACCATAGCAGGAAGTACTTAATTTATTAAACTACTGCTTTTCTTCATCTCAGTGGAGATATTTACTGATAAACAGCTACCTACGCAGCATGTTCATGTCGTTCCTAAATGAGCTTTTATCTCTCTCCCCTCACCACAAATCAGATTCTTCTGAGGAGTTCCCAGTACATTATCCATTCCCCTGTGTAATTAGCTTAACAAGTTCCAGCTGTTTTTATTCTCAGAAGGTTTACTCCCTGATATACAGCTGCCTACCCCCTTCGTAAGTGCAGGTCCTAAATGAGCTCTTTTCTCTGTTCCCTAACCACAATCCAGATTCTTTTGGGGAGTTACCAGTACAGGAACCATACCAGGAAGTACTTAATATATTAAGCTACTGCTTTTCTTAGTCTCAGTGGAGATATTTACTGATAAACAGTTACCTACGCAGCATGCTCATGTCGTTCATAAATGAGCTTTTTTCTCTGTTCCCTCACCATAATCCAGATTCTTTGGGGAGTTACCAGTACAGTATCCATACCAGGAAGTACTTAATTTATTAAACTACTGCTTTTCTTAATCTCAGTGGAGATATTTACTGATAAACAGCTACCTACGCAGCATGTTCATGTCGTTCCTAAATGAGATTCTATCTCTCTCCCCTCACCACAAATCAGATTCTTCTGAGGAGTTCCCAGTACATTATCCTTTACCCTGTGTAATTACCTTAACAGGCTCCAGCTGTTTTTATTCCCAGAAGGTTTACTCCCTGATAAACAGCTGCCTACCCCCTTCGTAAGTGCAGGTAATTCATGAGCTTTTTTCTCTGTTCCCTTAGAACAATACAGATTCTTTTGGGGAGTTAACAGTACAGTAACCATACCAGGAAGTACT
The DNA here is from genome assembly GCF_023159225.1 of Perognathus longimembris pacificus. NCBI lineage: Eukaryota > Metazoa > Chordata > Mammalia > Rodentia > Heteromyidae > Perognathus > Perognathus longimembris. Next base: position 18,797 of record NW_025960685.1, on the reverse strand, counting down.
TAATTTATTAAGCTACTGCTTTTCTTAATCTCAGTGGAGATATTTACTGATAAACTGCTACCTACACAGCATGTAAATGTCGTTCCTAAATGAGCCTTTTTCTCTGTTCCCTCACCACAATCCAGATTCTTTTGGGGAGTTACCAGTACAGTATCCATACCAGGAAGTACTTAATTTATTAAACTACTGCTTTTCTTAGTCTCAGTGGAGATATTTACTGATAAACAGCTACGTATGCAGCATGTTCATGTCGTTCCTAAATGAGCTTTTATCTCTCTCTCCCCTCACCACAAATCAGATTCTTCTGAGGAGTTCCCAGTACATTATCCTTTCCCCTGTCTAATTACCTTAACAAGCTCAAGCTGTTTTTATTATCAGAAGGATTACTCCTGATATACAGCTGCCTACCCCCTTCGTAAGTGCAGGTCATAAATGAGCTTTTTTCTCTGTTCCCTCACCACAATCCAAATTCTTTTCGGTAGTTACCAGTACAGTAACCATACTAGGTAGTACTTAATTTATTAAGCTACTGCTTTTAATAATCTCAGTGGAAATATTTACTGATAAACAGCTACTACGCAGCATGTTCGTGTCGTTCCTAAATGAGCTTTTATCTCTCTCCCTCACCACAAATCAGATTCTTCTTAGGAGTTCCCAGTACATTATCCTTTCCCCTGTGTAATTACCTTAAAAAGCTCCAGCTGTTTATTCTCAGAAGGTTTACTCCCTGATATACAGCTGCCTACCCCCTTCGTAAGTGCAGGTCCTAAATGAGCTTTTTTCTCCGTTCCCTCACCACAATCCAGATTCTTTTGGGGAGTTACCAGTACAGTAACCATACCAGGAAGTACTTAATTTATTAAGCTACTGCTTTTCTTAATCTCAGTGGGGATATTTACTGATAATCAGCTACCTACGCAGCATGTTCATGTCGTTCCTAAATGAGCTTTTATCTCTCTCCCCTCACCACAAATCAGATTATTCTGAGGAGTTCCCAGTACATTATCCTTTCCCCTGTGTAATTACCTTAACAAGCTCCAGCTGTTTTTATTCTCAGAAGGTTTACTCCCTGATATACAGCTGCCTACCACCTTCGTAAGTGCAGGTCATAAATGAGCTTTTTTCTCTGTTCCCTCACCACAATCCATATTCTTTTGGGGAGTTACCAGTACAGTAACCATACAGGAAGTACTTAATTTATTAAGCTACTGCTTTTCTTAATCTCAGTGGAGATATTTACTGATAAACAGCTAGGTACGCAGCATGTTCATGTCGTTCCTAAATGAGCTTTTATCTCTCTCCCCTCACCACAAATCAGATTCTTCTGAGGAGTTCCCAGTACATTATCCTTTACCTGTGTAATTACCTTAACAAGCTCCAGCTGCTTTTATTCTCAGAAGGTTTACTCCCTGATATACAGATGCCTACCACCTTCGTAAGTGCAGGTCTTAAATGAGCTTTTTTCTCTGTTCCCTCAACACAATCCAGATTCTTTTGGGAGTTACCAGTACAGTAACCATACCAGGAAGTACTAAATTTATTAAGCTACTGCTTTTCTTATTCTCAGTGGAGATATTTACTGATAAACAGCTACCTACGTAGCAAGTTCATGTCGTTCCTAAATGAGCTTTTTTCTCTGTTCCCTCACCACAATCCAGATTCTTTTGGGGAGTTACCAGTACAGTATCCATACCAGGAGTACTTAATTTATTAAGCTACTGCTTTTCTTAATCTCAGTGGAGATATTTACTGATAAACAGCTATGTATGCAGCATTTCATGTCGTTCATAATGAGCTTTTATCTCTCTCCCCTCACCACAAATCAGATTCTTCTGAGGAGTTCCCAGTACATTATCCTTTACCCTGTGTAATTACCTTAACAAGCTCGAGCTGTTTTTATTCTCAGAAGCGATACTCCCTGATATACAGCTGCCTAACCCTTTCGTAAGTGCAGTTCCTAAATGAGCTTTTTTCTCTGTTCCCTCACCACAATCCAGATTCTTTTGGGGAGTTACCAGTACAGTAACCACACAGGAAGTACTTAATTTGTTAAGTTACTGCTTTTCTTAATCTCAGTGGAGATATTGACTGATAAACAGCTACCTACGCAGCATGTTCATGTCGTTCCTAAATGAGCTTTTATCTCTCTCCCGTCACCACAAATCAGATTCTTCTGAGGAGTTCCCAGTACATTATCCTTTCCCCTGTGTAATTACCTTAACAAGCTCCAGCTGTTTTAATCTCAGAATGTTTACTCCCTGATATACAGCTGCCTTCCCCCTTCGTAAGTGCAGGTCCCTAAATGAGCTTTTTTCTCTGTTCCCTCACCACAATCCAGATTCTTATGGGGAGTTACCAGTACAGTAACCATACCAGGAAGTACTTAATTTATTAAACTACTGCTTTTCTTCATCTCAGTGGAGATATTTACTGATAAACAGCTACCTACGCAGCATATTCATGTCGTTCCTAAATGAGCTTTTATCTCTCTCCCCTCACCACAAATCAGATTCTTCTGAGGAGTTCCCAGTACATTATCCATTCCCCTGTGTAATTACCTTAACAAGTTCCAGCTGTTTTTATTCTCAGAAGGTTTACTCCCTGATATACAGCTTCCTACCCCCTTCGTAAGTGCAGGTCCTAAATGAGCTCTATTCTCTGTTCCCTAACCACAATCCAGATTCTTTTGGGGAGTTACCAGTACAGGAACCATACCAGGAAGAACTTAATATATTAAGCTACTGCTTTTCTTAGTCTCAGTGGAGATATGTACTGATAAACAGTTACCTACGCAGCATGCTCATGTCGTTCATAAATGAGCTTTTTTCTCTGTTCCCTCACCATAATCCAGATTCTTTGGGGAGTTACCAGTACAGTATCCATACCAGGAAGTACTTAATTATTAAACTACTGCTTTTCTTAATCTCAGTGGAGATATTTACTGATAAACAGCTACGTATGCAGCATGTTCATGTCATTCCTAAATGAGCTTTTATCTCTCACCCCTCACCACAAATCAGATTCTTCTGAGGAGTTCCCAGTACATTATCCTTTCCCCTGTGTAATTACCTTAACAAGCTCCAGCTGATTTTTTCTCAGAAGCGATACTCCCTGATATACAGCTGCCTACCCCCTTCTTAAGTGCAGGTCCTAAATGAGCTTTTTTCTCTGTTCCCTCACCACAATCCAGATTCTTTTGGGGAGTTACCAGTTCAGTAACCATACCAGGAAGTACTTAATTTATTAAGCTACTGCTTTTCTTAATCTCAGTGGAGATATTTACTGATTAACAGCTACCTACGCAGCATGTTCATGACGTTCCTAAATGAGCTTTTATCTCTCTCCCCTCACCACAAATCAGATTCTTCAGAGGAGTTCCCAGTACATTATCCTTTCCCTTGTGTAATTACCTTAACAAGCTCCAGCTGTTTTTATTCTCAGAAGGTTTACTCCCTGATATACAGCTGCCTACACCCTTCGTAAGTGCAGGTCCTAAATGAGCTTTTTTCTCTGTTCCCTCACCACAATCCAGATTCTTTTGGGGAGTTACCAGTACAGTAACCATACCAGGAAGTACTTAATTTATTAAGCTACTTCTTTTCTTAATCTCAGTGGAGATATTTACTGATAAACAGCTACCGACGCAGCATGTTCATGTCGTTCCTAACTGAGCTTTTTTCTCTGTTCCCTCACCACAATCCAGATTTTTTGGGGAGTTACCAGTACAGTATCCATACCAGGAAGTACTTAATTTATTAAGCTACTGCTTTTCTTAATCTCTGTGGAGATATTTACTGATAAACAGCTAGGTACGCAGCATGTTCATGTCGTTCCTAAATGAGCTTTTATCTCTCTCCCCTCACCACAAATCAGATTCTTCTGAGGAGTTCCCAGTACATTATCCTTTACCCTGTGTAATTACCTTAACAAGCTCCAGCTCTTTTTATTCTCAGAAGGTTTACTCCCTGATATACAGCTGCCTACCGCCTTCGTAAGTGCAGGTCCTAAATGAGCTTTTACTCTGTTCCCTCACCACAATCCAAATTCTTTTGGGGAGTTACCAGTACAGTATCCATACCAGGAAGTACTTAACTTATTACGCTACTGCTTTTCTTAATCTCAGTGGAGATATTTACTGATAACAGCTACCTACGCAGCATGTTCTTGTCGTTCCTAAATGAGCTTCTATCTCTCTCCCCTCACCACAAATCAGATTCTTCTGAGGAGTTCCCAGTACATTATCCTTTACCCTGTGTAATTACCTTAACAAGCTCCTGCTGTTTTTATTCTCAGAAGGTTTACTCCCTGATATACAGCTGCCTACCCCCTTCGTAAGTGCAGGTAGTTAATGAGCTTTTTTCTCTGTTCCCTCAGAACAATACAGATTCTTTTGGGAGTTACCAGTACAGTAACCATACCAGGAAGTACTTAATTTATTAAGCTACTGCTTTTCTTAATCTCAGTGGAGATATTTACTGATAAACAGCTACGTATGCAGCATGTTCATGTCGTTACTAAATGAGCTTTTATCTCTCTCCCCTCACCACCAATCAGATTCTTCTGAGGAGTTCCCAGTACATTATCCTTTCCCCTGTGTAATTACCTTAACAAGCTCCAGCTGTTTTTATTCTCAGAAGGTTTACTCCCTTATATACAGCTGCCTACCCCTTCGTAAGTGCAGGTCCTAAATGAGCTTTTTTATCTGTTCCCTCACCACAATCCAAATTCTTTTGGGGAGTTACCAGTACAGTAACCATACCAGGAAGTACTTAATTTATTAAACTACTGCTTTTCTTAATCTCAGTGGAGATATTTACTGATAATCAGCTACCTACGGAGCATGTTCATGTCGTTCCTAAATGAGCTTTTTTCTCTGTTCCCTCACCACAATCAGATTCTTTTGGGGAGTTACCAGTACAGTATCCATACCAGGAAGTACTTTTTTTATTAAGCTACTGCTTTTCTTAATCTCAGTGGAGATATCTACTGATAATCAGCTACCTACGCAGCATGTTCATGTCGTTCCTAAATGAGCTTTTATCTCTCTCCACTCACCACAAATCAGATTCTTCTGAGGAGTTCCCAGTACATTATCCTTTCCCCTGTGTAATTACCTTAACAAGCTCCAGCTGTTTTTATTCTCAGAAGGTTTACTCCCTGATATACAACTGCCTACCCCCTTCGTAAGTGCAGGTCCTAAATGAGCTTTTTTCTCTGTTCCCTCACCACAATCCAGATTCTTTTGGGAGTTACCAGTACTGTAACCATACCAGGAAGTACTTAATTTATTAAGCTACTGCTTTTCTTAATCTCAGTGGAGATATTTACTGATAAACAGCTACCTACGCAGCATGTTCATGTCGTTCCTAAATGAGCTTTTATCTCTCTCCCCTCACCACAAATCAGATTCTTCTGAGGAGTTCCCAGTACATTATCCTTTCCCCTGTGTAATTACCTTAACAAGCTCCAGCTGTTTTTATTCTCAGAAGGTTTACTCCCTGATATACAGCTGCCTACCCCCTTCGTAAGTGCAGGTCCTAAATGAGCTTTTTTCTCTGTTCCCTCACCACAATCCAGATTCTTTTGGGGAGTTACAAGTACAGTATCCATACCAGGAAGTACTTAATTTATTAAGCTACTACTTTTCTTAAAGTCAGTGGAGATATTTACTGATAAACAGCTACCTACGCAGCATGTTCATGTCGTTCATAAATGAGCTTTTATCTCTCTCCCCTCACCACAAATCAGATTCTTCTGAGGAGTTCCCAGTACTTTATCCTTTCCCCTGTGTAAATACCTTAACAAGCTCCAGCTGTTTTTATTCTCAGAAGGTTTACTCCCTGATATACAGCTGCCTACCCCCTTCGTAAGTGCAGGTCCTAAATGAGCTTTGTTCTCTGTTCCCTCACTGCAGGAAGCCGGCAGCGACGCCATTACAAGATGGCGCCTGCTTCCTGGCAGCCTTAACAGTAAACAACTGCATAAACGGCAATGCTTAGTGGACTTTCGGGCCCAAACCCCCGCGCACGCGCAAGCGAGCTCTAGTCCCAGCCAATCCCGAACCGGTTGCTAGTAACAACCTGCCGCAGACCAATCAGGGAGCGACCCTTGCTCCCCCAAGCGTATATAAGCAGGCGTTTTTGGCCTTCGGGGCCCCTCGCTTCAGCTCTCCCTCAACCAAGCAGCTCTTCAATAACGTGCGATTGAGAAGGATCCTCGTGTGGTGGTCGCCTTTCCTCGCTGGACGGGGTTGCCGGCCCGCCGCAACTGGTGTCGAAACCCGGGACCCACGCGAGGGGACAAAGAGGATCCAGAACTCAACGCACGAAGAGGTAACTTCCCTCAGGTATGTGGACTGCGGTTCCTGTCTGGTGCTTCTTATTATCCTTCCGCTGTGAGTGCTGGTGGCTGGTGTGTGCTTGCTCTGTTTGCGCTGTGATGGCCTTATGGCGCATGGTACGCTCATGCCTGGAAGATGGACACTCCACAGATCTTATAAGGAAGGTCAAAGGGCCCTTAGTAAGCACCAGGATAGTCTTTCGGAATCCTCATCAGTAAAGGGGGAAGTGGTTAGGCCTAAGGAAAATAAAAATAAAAATAAGAAAGAAAAGGGAGACCCCATAAGTGTCTGGAGGAGGGACTGCAGCCCTCCGGAAAATCCTCGACCGCGCAGGCGGCGGGGACAAACTCAAAAGGGACAAGGACAAGAACCAGTTGCCCCGTTGTATCCTTCTTTGGAGGAATTTAAGATTGATAACTCCTTCTCAGCTCTTAGCATAGAGGTTAGTGAATCAGAGAGCGAGGCCGAGAATGGCCATACCTCGGGCAGCGAGCTGAGCCCAAGAAGATGAAGAGGGCTTGGAGGAAGCCGCTGCTAGGTACGAAGAGGACAGATACGGACCTGGTTACCCCCTTGGGGCCAAGGTCCCCAGGCAAAAAACACCCTCTGCCCCCCCGCCTTATGCAGTGTCCGGGCGGAGCAACTTCATAAAGAGAAGAGTGGTCTAGGTTGGCCGCGGCTTTTCCAGTCTTTGAGAACCCAATAACAGATGAAAGGACCTATGAGCCAGTCTCTTATAAACAACTAAGGGATCTAATGGAGTCAGTGCGCACATATGGAGTTACAGCAGTTATACCACTGCTTTATTGCGGCGACTCACGGTTAATGCCATGACGCCCACAGATTGGTTTGAGATTGCGCGCACATGTCTCAGTCACGGGCAGTTCCTTGACTTTAGGTCCATTGTTCAGGACAAGGCACAAATACAATTCAGAAAGAATCTCCAAGAAGGGAGAGCCGAATGGTCGGTGGACATGCTTCTAGGACAGGGAGCTTATGCAGTGGAACAGACCACCTACCCCTTTGAAGTCTACCGCCAGGTAAATGAGATATTTTACAAGGCTTGGCGGGCCTTGCCAAACAAAGGAGAGGGTGGCTGGCAACCTTACAAAAGTGATTCAGGCGCCCAATGAACCATTTTCTGATTTTGTGGCACGCATGCTTGAGACGGCGGAGCGTGTACTTGGGAATTTGGATGCTGCCATGCCACTTGTACAACAAATAATCTATGAGCAAAGTACCAAGGAATGTAAAAGAGTGATAACTCCTATAAAGGAAAAGGGCCTTGAGGCATGGGTAAAAGCTTGCCGAGAGGTGGGAGGCCCATTGACAAATGCAGGCTTGGCGGCGGCCGTGCTTTCTGCCGCTCGCATGGCTAGGGATAACAAACAGAAGGGCTGCTTTAAGTGTGGCCAATTAGGACACTTTAAGCGGCAATGCCCGAAAATTAACATGGACCGGATCTGGTGATAACGAGATCCAGGGGAGCTGTTTGTGTTTTTCCTCAGGGCCAAGAAGTGCCTCACTGGGTGCCAACGAGATTGACCAGGCCTGTGCAAACGACAGAAGAAACCCATTGCGAAGACGCCATCCACTTGCCCTGTGGTGCAACTGATCCCCCTGCTACTTGCAACAGTGCTGACTGCAGCCCCGATGGCAGCAAAAGAAATGACACTATGGGCTGTGACTAAGGCATGGCCAGTACCTATGCCCTTGCATGCAGATTCTCCCTTCCTCCCCACCTTGTTTTCTGCAGACTGCAACATGGAAGTCCCATGTATTGCTCGTATTTTTACTACTATGCCTAGGAGGCAGTATGGTCTGCCTCTGGTTGGTCTGTCACCTGCGAACCCAAACACGAAGGGACAAGGTTGTAATTTCACAGGCATTAGCCGCCTTGGAGTATGGAGCTTCCCCCCAGATTTGGCTTTCAGCCCTAAAAAAGGGACTAAGCCCTCAATTGCACGGCCTTTGCACCCCAGGAAGCTGGTAGCTTCACTTGCACTAGGGATAGGCGTGCATTTGAGCAGAGCAGGATGCCGGGCAATAGCACCGCACTTGGGAGTCCTGGGGTAACAGGCCCCAAGAAGAGCAAGTCTGATTGCACATGGGTAGATACCCTAGACCCCACCTCTGGAAAAAAGGTATCGGACGGGTCTGGCGTCCGATGAATGGATAACACTCATGGGATAGCCAGTACAATGTTCCAAATAGCACACAGAGATCAGACCTCTACTCTTACCTGCACGAAAACAAAAAGGGGGAACTGCAGGAAGCCGGCAGCGACGCCATTACAAGATGGCGCCTGCTTCCTGGCAGCCTTAGCAGTAAACAACTCATAAACGGCAATGCTTAGTGGACGTTCGGGCCCAAACCCCGCGCACGCGCAAGCGAGCTCTAGTCCCAGCCAATCCCGAAGCGGTTGCTAGTAACAATCAGCCGCAGACCAATCAGGGAGCGACCCTTGCTCCCCCAAGCGTATATAAGCAGGCGTTTTTGGCCCTCGGGGCCCCTCGCTTCAGCTCTCCCTCAACCAAGCAGCTCTTCAATAAAGTGCGATTGAGAAGGATCCTCGTGTGGTGGTCGTCTTTCTTGCTGGACGAGGTAGCCGCCCGCCGCAACCTCACCACAATCCAGATTCTTTTGGGAGTTACCAGTACAGTAACCATACCAGGAAGTACTTAATTTATTAAGCTACTGCTTTTCTTAATCTCAGTGGAGATATTTACTGATAAACAGCTACCTACGCAGCATGTTCATGTCGTTCCTAAAGGAGCTTTTATCTCTCTCCCCTCACCACAAATCAGATTCTTCTGAGGAGTTCCCAGTACATTATCCTTTCCCCTGTCTAATTACCTTAACAAGCTCCAGCTGCTTTTATTCTCAGAAGGTTCACTCCCTGATATACAGCTGCCTACCCCCTTCGTATGTGCAGTTCCTAAATGAGCATTTTTCTCTGTTCCCTCACCACAGTCCAGATACTTTTGGGGAGTTACCAGTACGGTAACCATACCAGGAAGTACTTAATTTATTAAGCTACTGCTTTTCTTAATCTCAGTGGAGATATTTACTGATAAACAGCTACGTACACAGCATGTTCATGTCGTTCTTAATTTAGCTTTTAACTCTCTCCCCTCACCACAAATCGGATTCTTCTGAGGAGTTCCCAGTACATTATCCTTTCCCCTGTGTAATTACCTTAACAAGCTCCAGCTGTTTTTATTCTCAGAAGGTTTACTCCCTGATATACAGCTGCCTACCCCCTTCGTAAGTGCAGGTCCTAAATGAGCTTTTTTCTCTGTTCCCTCACCAAAATCCAGATTCTTTTGGGGAGTTACCAGTACAGTAACCATACCAGGAAGTACTTAATTTATTAAGCTACTGCTTTTCTTAATCTCAGTGGAGATATTTACTGATAAAGAGCTACATACGCAGCATGTTCATGTCGTTCCTAATGAGCTTTTATCTCTCTCCCCTCACCACAAATCAGATTCTTCTGAGGAGTTCCCAGTACATTATCCTTTCCCCAGTGTAATTACCTTAACAAGCTCCAGCTGTTTATTCTCAGAAGGTTTACTCCCTGATATACAGCTGCCTACCCCCTTCGTAAGTGCAGGTCCTAAATGAGCTTTTTTCTCTGTTCCCTCACCACAATCCAGATTCTTTTGGGGAGTTACCAGTACAGTAACCATACCAGGAAGTACTTAGTTTATTAAGCTACTGCTTTTCTTAATGTCAGTGGAGATATTTACTGATAAACAGCTACCTACGCAGCATGTTCATGTCGTTCCTAAATGAGCTTTTATCTCTCTCCCCTCACCACAAATAAGATTCTTCTGAGGAGTTCCCAGTACATTATCCTTCCCCTGTGTAATTACCTTAACAAGCTCCAGCTGTTTTACTCTCAGAAAGTTTACTCCCTGATATACAGCTGCCTACCCCCTTCGTAAGTGCAGGCCCTAAATGAGCATTTTTCTCTGTTCCCTCACCACAATCCAGATTCTTTTGGGGAGTTACCAGTACAGTAACCAAACCAGGAAGTACTTAATTTATTAAGCTACTGCTTTTCTTAATCTCAGTGGAGATATTTACTGATAAACAGCTACCTACCCAGCATGTTCATGTCGTTCCTAAATGAGCTTATTCTCTGTTCCCTCACCTCAATCCAGATTCTTTTGGGGAGTTACCAGTACAGTATCCATACCAGGAAGTACTTTTTTTATTAAGCTACTGCTTTTCTTAATCTCAGTGGAGATATCTACTGATAAACAGCTACCTACCCAGCATGTTCATGTCGTTCCTAAATGAGCTTTATTCTCTGTTCCTCACCTCAATCCAGATTCTTTTGGGGAGTTACAAGTACAGTATCCATACCAGGAAGTACTTAATTTATTAAGCTACTGCTTTTCTTAATCTCAGTGGAGATATTTACTGATAAACAGCTACATACGCAGCATGTTCATGTCGTTCCTAAATGAGCTTTTATCTCTCTCCCCTCACCACAAATCAGATTCTTCTGAGGAGTTCCCAGTACATTATCCTTTCCCCAGTGTAATTACCTTAACAAGCTCAGCTGTTTATTCTCAGAAGGTTTACTCCCTGATATACATCTGCCTACCCCCTTCGTAAGTGCAGGTCCTAATGAGCTTTTTTCTCTGTTCCCTCACCACAATCCAGATTCTTTTGGGGAGTTACCAGTACAGTAACCATACCAGGAAGTACTTAGTTTATTAAGCTACTGCTTTTCTTAATGTCAGTGGAGATATTTACTGATAAACAGCTACCTACGCAGCATGTTCATGTCGTTCCTAAATGAGCTTTTATCTCTCTCCCTCAACACAAATCAGATTCTTCTGAGGAGTTCCCAGTACATTATCCTTCCCCTGTGTAATTACCTTAACAAGCTCCAGCTGTTTTTACTCTCAGAAAGTTTACTCCCTGATATACAGCTGCCTACCCCCTTCGTAAGTGCAGGCCCTAAATGAGCTTTTTTCTCTGTTCCCTCACCACAATCCAGATTCTTTTGGGGAGTTACCAGTACAGTAACCATACCAGGAAGTACTTAATTTATTAAGCTACTGCTTTTCTTATCTCAGTGGAGATATTTACTGATAAACAGCTACCTACGCAGCATGTTCATGTCGTTCCTAAATGAGCTTTTATCTCTCTCCCCTCACCACAAATCAGATTCTTCTGAGGAGTTCCCAGTACATTATCCTTACCCCTGTGTAATTACCTTAACAAGCTCCAGCTGTTTTTATTCTCAGAAGGTTCACTCCCTGACATGCAGCTGCCTACCCCTTTGTAAGTGCAGGTCCTAAATGAGCTTTTTTCTCTGTTCCCTCACCAAAATCCAGATTCTTTTGGGGAGTGCCTAGTACAGTAACCATACCAGGAAGTACTTAATTTATTAAGCTACTGCTTTTCTTAATCTCAATGGAGATATTTACTGATAAACAGCTACCTTCGCAGCATGTTCATGTCGTTCCTATATGAGCTTTTATCTCTCTCTCCTCACCACAAATCAGATTCTTCTGAGGAGTTCCCAGTACATTATCCATTCCCCTGTGTAATTACCTTAACAAGCTCCAGCGGTTTTTATTCTCAGAAGGTTTACTCCCTGATATACAGCTGCCTACCCCCTTCGTAAGTGCAGGTCCTAAATGAGCTTTTTCTCTGTTCCCTCACCACAATCCAGATTCTTTTGGGGAGTTACCAGTACAATAACCATACCAGGAAGTGCTTAATTTATTAAGCTACTGCTTTTCTTAATCTCAGTGGAGATATTTACTGATAAACAGCTACCTACCCAGCATGTTCATGTCGTTCCTAAATGAGCTTTATTCTCTGTTCCCTCACCTCAATCCAGATTCTTTTGGGGAGTTACCAGTACAGTATCCATACCAGGAAGTACTTTTTTTATTAAGCTACTGCTTTTCTTAATCTCAGTGGAGATATCTACTGATAAACAGCTACCTACCCAGCATGTTCATGTCGTTCCTAAAATGAGCTTTTCATCTCTCTCCCCTCCGACAAATCAGATTCTTCTGTGGAGTTCCCAGTACATTATCCTTTCCCCTGTGTAATTACCTTAACAAGCTCCAGCTCTTTTTATTCTCAGAAGGTTTACTCCCTGATATACAGCTGCCTACCGCCTTCGTAAGTGCAGGTCCTAAATGAGCTTTTTTCTCTGTTCCCTCACCACAATCCAAATTCTTTTGGGGAGTTACCAGTACAGTATCCATACCAGGAAGTACTTAACTTATTACGCTACTGCTTTTCTTAATCTCAGTGGAGATATTTACTGATAAACAGCTACGTATGCAGCATGTTCATGTCGTTACTAAATGAGCTTTTATCTCTCTCCCTCACCACAAATCAGATCCTTCTGAGGAGTTCCCAGTACATTATCCTTTCCCCTGTGTAATTACCTTAACAAGCTCAGCTGTTTTTATTCTCAGAAGGTTTACTCCCTTAATAACAGCTGCCTACCCCCTTCGTAAGTGCAGGTCCTAAATGAGCTTTTTTATCTGTTCCCTCACCACAATCCAGATTCTTTTGGGGAGTTACCAGTACAGTAACCATACCAGGAAGTACTTAATTTATTAAACTACTGCTTTTCGTAATCTCACTGGAGATATTTACTGATAATCAGCTACCTACGGAGCATGTTCATGTCGTTCCTAAATGAGCTTTTTTCTCTGTTCCCTCACCACAATCCAGATTCTTTTGGGGAGTTACCAGTACAGTATCCATACCAGGAAGTACTTAATTTATTAAGCTACTGCTTTTCTTAATCTCAATGGAGATATTACTGATAAACAGCTACCTACGCAGCATGTTCATGTCGTTCCTAAATGAGCTTTTATCTCTCTCTCCTCACCGAAAAATCAGATTCTTCTGAGGAGTTCCCAGTACATTATCCTTTCCCCTGTGTAATTACCTTAACAAGCTCCAGCGGTTTTTATTCTCAGAAGGTTTACTCCCTGATATACAGCTGCCTACCCCCTTCGTAAGTTCAGGTCCTAAATGAGGTTTTTTCTCTGTTCCCCACCACAATCCAGATTCTTTGGGGAGTTACCAGTACAGTAACCATACCAGGAAGTACTTAATTTATTAAGCTACTTCTTTTCTTAATCTCAGTGGAGATATTTACTGATAAACAGCTACCTACGCAGCATGTTCATGTCGTTCCTAAAAGAGCTTTTATCTCTCTCCCCTCACCACAAATCAGATTCTTCTGAGGAGTTCCCAGTACATTATCCTTTCCCATGTGTAATTACCATAACAAGCACCAGCTGTTTTTATTCTCAGAAGGTTTACTCCCTGATATACAGAAGCCAACCCCCTTCGTAAGTGCAGGTCCTAAATGAGCTTTTTTCTCTGTTCCCTCACCACAATCTAGATTCTTTTGGGGTGTTACCAGTACAGTAACCATACCAGGAAGTACTTAATTTATTAAGCTACTGCTTTTCTTATTCTCAGTGGAGATATTTACTGATAAACAGCTACCTACGCAGCATGTTCATGTCGTTCCTAAATGAGCTTTTATATCTCTCCCTCACCACAAATCAGATTCTTCTGAGGAGTTCCCAGTACATTATCCTTTCCCTGTGTAATTACCTTAACAAGCTCCAGCTGTTTTTATTCTCAGAAGGTTTACTCCCTGATATACAGCTGCCTACCCCCTTCGTAAGTGCAGGTCCTAAATGAACTTTTTTCTCTGTTCCCTCACCACAATCCAGATTCTTTTGGGGAGTTACCAGTACAGTAACCATACCAGGAAGTACTTAATTTATTAAGCTACTGCTTTTCTTAATCTCAGTGGAGATATTTACTGATAAACAGCTACCTACGCAGCATGTTCATGTCGTTCCTAATGAGCTTTTATCTCTCTCCCCTCACCACAAATCAGATTCTTCTGAGAGTTCCCAGTACATTATCCTTTCCCCTCTGTAATTACCTCAACAAGCTCCAGCTGTTTTTTATTCTCAGAAGGTTTACTCCCTGATATACAGCTGCCTACCCCCTTCGTAAGTGCAGGTCCTAAATGAGCTTTTTTCTCTGATCCCTCACCACAATCAGATTCTTTTGGGCAGTTACCAGTACAGTAACCATACCAGGAAGTACTTAATTTATTAAGCTACTGCTTTTCTTAATCTCAGTGGAGATATTTACTGATAAACAGCTACCTACGCAGCATGTTCATGTCGTTTCTAAATGATCTTTTATCTCTCTCCCCTCACCACAAATCAGATTCTTCTGAGGAGTTCCCAGTACATTATCCTTTCCTCTGTGTAATTACCTTAACAAGCTCCAGCTGTTTTTATTCTCAGAAGGTTTACTCCCTGATATAGAGCTGCCTACCCCCTTCGTAAGTGCATGTACTAAATGAGCTTTTTTCTCTGTTCCCTCACCACAATCCAGATTCTTTTGGGGAGTTACCAGTACAGTAACTATACCAGGAAGTACTTAATTTTTAAGCTACTGCTTTTCTTAATCTCAGTGGAGATATTTACTGATAAACAGCTACCTACGCAGCATGTTCATGTCGTTCCTAAATGAGCTTTTATCTCTCTCCCCTCACCACAAATCAGATTCTTCTGAGGAGTTCCCAGTACATTATCCTTTCCCCTGTGTAATTACCTTAACAAGCTCCAGCTGTTTTTACTCTCAGAAGGTTTACTCCCTGATATACAGCTGCCTACCCCTTCGTAAGTGCAGGTCCTAAATGAGCTTTTTTGTCTGTTCCCTCACCACAATCCAGATTCTTTTGGGGAGTTACCAGTACAGTATCCACACCAGGAAGTACTTGATTTATTAAGCTACTGCTTATCTTAATCTCAGTGGAGATATTTACTGATAAACAGCTACCTACGCAGCATGTTCATGTCGTTCCTAAATGAGCTTTTATCTCTCTCCCCTCACCACAATTCAGATTCTTCTGAGGAGTTCCCAGTACATTATCCTTTCCCCTGTGTAATTACCTTAACGAGCTCCAGCTGTTTTTATTCTCAGAAGGTTTACTCCCTGATATACAGCTGCCTACCCCTTCGTAAGTGCAGGTCCTAAATGAGCTTTTTTCTCTGTTCCCTCACCACAATCCAGATTCTTGTGGGGAGTTACCAGTACAGTAACCATACCAGGAAGTACTTAATTTATTAAGCTACTGCTTTTCTTAATCTCTGTGGAGATATTTACTGATAAACAGCTACCTATGCAGCATGTTCATATCGTTCCTAAATGAGCTTTTTGTTTTGTTTTTTTTTTGTTTATTGTTTTTTTTTCTCAAATTTTTATCATCAAACTGACGTACAGAGAGTTTACAGTATCATACGTTGGGCATTGGATACATTTCTTGTACTGTTTGTTGCCTTGTCCCTCATGCCCCCCTCCCTTCCGCCCTTTCCCTCCCTCCCCCAGGTGTTCAGTTCACTTACACCAAACAGTTTTGCAAGTATTGCTTTTGTAGTTATTTCTCTTTTTTTACCCTGTGTCTCTCGAATTTGGTATTCCCTTTGAATTTCCTACTTCCAATACCAGTAACACGGTTTCCATATACTCAGATAAGATTACAGAGATAGTGTAGGTACAAACATAGGAAGGTGATACAAACATTATCAATAATAGAAACTACACATACACATAGGACGTTGAAAGTAGTTACAACTGTGATATATCAGTTGTTTCCATAGCATGGAGTTCATTTCAATTAGCATCATCTTATGTGTTTCTAAGGGTATAGCTATTGGGCCTTGTGATGCTCTGCTATGGCTTGCCTAAACCTGTACTAATGATTCCAATAAGGGAGGCCATAGAGTCCATGTTTCTTTGGGTCTGGCTCACTTCACTTAGTATAACTTTTTCCAAGTCCTTCCATTTCCTTACAAATGGAACAATGTCATTCTTTCTGATAGAGGCATAAATTCCATTGTGTAAATGTACCACATTTTCCTGATCCATTCATCTATGGAGGGGCATCTGGGTTGGTTCCAGCTTCTCGCTATGACAAATTGTGCTGCGATGAACATTGTTGTGCTGGTGGCATTACTGTGATTTTGTTTGTGGGCTTTTGGATAGATACCCAACAGTGGGGCTGCTGGGTCATAGGGGAGTTCTATATTGAGCCTTCTGAGGGAATCTCCATACTGCTTGCCAGAGTGGCTGAACCAGTTTACATTCCCACCAACAATGAAGTAGGGTTCCCTTTTGGCCACATCCCCTCCAACAATTGTTATTATTAGTTTTCTTGATATATGACATTCTTGCTGGGGTGAGATGGAATCTCAATGTTGTTTTGATTGCATTTCCTTTATGGCCAGTGATGTAGAGCATTTTTTCATATGTCTATTGGCCATTCTCATTTCCTCATTAGAGAAGTTTCTTTGTAAGTCTTTAGCCCACTTGATGAGGGGACTATTGGTTCTTTGCAGTTTTGTTTTGGAAGAAGGTAATTTTTTTAGTTCTGCATATATTTTAGAGATGAGGCCTTTGTCTGTTGAATGTCCGGTAAAGATCTTCTCCCAGTCTGTGGGCTTTCTGTTTATCTTGAGAGCTATGTCCTTTGCCGTGCAGAAGCTCTGGAGTTTGATGCAGTCCCATTTGTCCAACCTTTCTTTGATTTGTAGCCTTTCAGGGTCTTTGTTAAGGAAGTTCTGTCCTGTGCCAAGGAGCCAAGTGTTTCTCCTACTCCTTCCTTTAGTGTCTTCAGGTGCCTGTTTTGATTTCAAGGTCTTTAATCCATTTGGAATTGATTTTGGTGCAGGGGTGATATATAGGATCTAGTTTTAGTTTGTTGCATATGTTGAGCCAGTTTTGCCAGCACCACTTGTTAAAGAGGCTATCTTTCTTCCATACTATTGTTTTAGCGCCTTTATCAAAGATTAAGTAGGCATAGTTCTGTGGTTTAATTCTGGGTCTTCAATTCTGTTCCATTGTTCTTCAGGCCTGTTCCGGTGCCAATACCAAGCTGTTTTTATTACTATAGCTTTATAATACAGCTTGAAGTTGGGTATTGTAATTCCTCCAGCACTGTTCTTTCTGCTTAGGAGTGTTTTTTGCTATTCTAGGTCTTTTATTGTTCCATATGAATTTCTGGATTGCTTCCTCTATTTCATTAAAGAATGGTGTTGGGATATTAATGGGTATTGCATTGAATTTGTAGATAGCCTTTGGCAATATTGCCATTTTGATTACATTAATCCTCCCAATCCAGGAGCATGGGAGGTTTTTCCATTTTCTTAGTTCTGACATAATTTCATTTTTCAAGCTTTTAAAGTTCTCTTCAAGAGGTCTTTCACTTCTTTGGTTAAGGTTATTCCTAGGTATTTTATGTTTTTGGGGGCTATTGCAAAAGGAGTTGCTTTCCTGATTTCAGCCTCGGTCTTCGGGTTGTTAGCATAGAGAAAGGCCGTTGATTTTTGAAGGTTTATTTTATATCCTGCAACTTTGCCAAAGTTTTGTATCAGCTCTAGTAGCTTGGGGGTAGAGTCTATGGGATTCTTTAGGTATAGGATCATGTCATCTGCGAAGAGAGAAAGTTTAACTTCATCTTTTCCTATTTGGATCCCTTTATATTCTCTTCTTGCCTAATTGCTCTGGCTAGGAATTCTAGTACTATGTTGAAGAGCAGGGGAGGAGAGTGGACATCCCTGCCTTGTTCCTGATTTTAAAGGGAATGGCTTTAGTTTTTCACCATTTAGAGTTATGCTTGCTGTTGGTTTGTCATAACTGCCTTGATTATATTCAGGAATGTTCCCTGGAATCCCAGTATTTCCAAGGCTTTAGCATAAATGGGTGCTGGATTTTATCGAACGCTTTTTCCGCATCCAGCGATAAAACCATGTGGTTCTTTACCTGCTCCGGTTGATGTGGTGGATTACATTAATTGACTTGCGTATATTAAACCAGCTTTGCATCCCTGGGATGAATCCAGTTTGATCGTGGTGTATGATTTTTTTGATGACCTGTTGAAGTCGATTGGCCAGAATTTTGTTGAGAATTTTTGCATCTATGTTCATCAGGGAGATTGGTCTGTAGTCCTCTTTCCGTGATGAGTCTCTGCCTGGTTTTGGGATGAGGGTTATACTGGCTTCATAAAATGAGTCTGGCAGTGAACGTTCTCTTTCAATTTCATTGAAGAGTTTGAGAAATATTGGAGTGAGTTCTGTTTTGAAGGCCTTGTAGAGTTCTGCGGTGAATCCATCTGGACCTGGGCTTTTCTTGGATGGGAGATCATTTATTGCTGTTTCTATTTCAATACTGGATATGGGTCTGTTTAGAAGGTTTAAGTCTTCATAGTTGAGTTTGGGGGTATCAATTTTTCTAGGAAATCATCCATTTCTTCCAAGTTCTCGAATTTGTTGGCATAAAGGTTTGCAAAATAGTCCCTTATTATTTTCTGAATTTCGGTTATTTCTGTGGTGATGCTACCTGTTTCATCTCTTATCTTGTTTAT
>NW_025960684.1:0-33824 GCF_023159225.1 Perognathus longimembris pacificus | reverse complement strand
GTACAGTAACCATACCAGGAAGTACTTAATTTATTAAGCTACTGCTTTTCTTAATCTCTGTGGAGATATTTACTGATAAACAGCTACCTATGCAGCATGTTCATGTCGTTCCTTAATGAGCTTTTATCTCTCTCCCCTCACCAACAAATCAGATTCTTCTGAGGAGTTCCCAGTACTTTATCCTATCCCCTGTGTAATTACCTTAACAAGCTCCAGCTGTTTTTATTCTCAGAAGGTTTACTCCCTGATATACAGCTGCCTACCCCCTTCGTAAGTGCAGGTCTTAAATGAGCTTTTTTCTCTGTTCCCTCACCACAATCCAGATTCTTTTGGGGAGTAACCAGTACAGTAACCATACCAGGAAATACTTAATTTATTAAGCTACTGATTTTCTAAATCTCAGTGGATTTATTTAATGATAAACAGCTACCTACGCAGCATGTTCATGTCGTTCCTAAATGAGCTTTTATCTCTCTCCCCTCACCACAAATCAGATCCTTCTGAGGAGTTCCCAGTACATTATCCTTTCCCCTGTGTAATTACCTTAACAAGCTCCAGCTGTTTTTATTCTCAGAAGGTTTACTCCCTGATATACAGCTGCCTACACCCTTCATAAGTGCAGGACTTAATTGAGCATTTTTCTCTGTTCCCTCACCACAATCCAGATTCTTCTGGGGAGATACCAGTACAGTAACCATACCAGGAAGTACTTAATTTATTAAGCTACTGCTTTTCTTAATCTTAGTGGAGATATTTACTGATAAACAGCTACCTACGCAGCATGTACATGTCGTTCCTAAATGAGCTTTTTTCTCTGTTCCCTCACCACAATCCAGATTCTTTTGGGGAGTTACCAGTACAGTATCCATTCCAGGAAGTACTTAATTTATTAAGCTACTGCTTTTCTTAATGTCTGTGGTGATATTTACTGATAAACAGCTATGTATGCAGCATGTTACTGTCGTTCCTAAATGAGCTTTTATCTCTCTCCCCTCACCACAAATCAGATTCTTCTGAGGAGTTCCAGTACATTATCCTTTCCCCTGTGTAATTACCTTAAGAAGCTCCAGCTGTTTTTATTCTCAGAAGGTTTACTCCCTGATATACAGCTGCCTACCCCCTTCGTAAGTGCCGATCATAAATTAGCTTTTTTCTCTGTTCCCTCACCACAATCCAGATTCTTTTGGGGAGTTACCAGTACAGTAACCATACCAGGAAGTACTTAGTTTATTAAGCTACTCCTTTTCTTAATCTCAGTGGAGATATTTACTGATAAACAGCTACCTACGCAGCATGTTCATGTCGTTCATAAATGAGATTTTATTTCTCTCCCCTCACCACAAATCAGATTCTTCTGAGGAGTTCCCAGTACATTATCCTTTCCCCTGTGTAATTACCTTAAGAAGCACCAGCTATTTTTATTCTCAGAAGGTTTACTCCCTGATATACAGCTGCCTACCCCCTTCGTAAGTGCAGGTCCTAAATGAGCTTTTTTCTCTGTTCCCTCACCACAATCCAGATTCTTTTGGGAGTTACCAGTACAGTAACCATACCAGGAAGTACTTAATTTATTAAGCTACTGCTTTTCTTAATCTCAGTGGATTTATTTACTGATAAACAGCTACCTACGCTGCATGTTCATGTCGTTCCTAAATGAGCTTTTATCTCTCTCCCCTCACCACAAATCAGATTCTTCTGGGGAGTTCTCAGTACATTATCCTTTCCCCTGTGTAATTACCTTAACAAGCTCCAGCTGTTTTTATTCGCAGAAGGTTTACTCCCTGATATACTGCTGCCTACCCCCTTCGTAAGTGCAGGTCCTAAATGACCTTTTTTCTCTGTTCCCTCACCGCAATCCAGATTCATTTGGGGAGTTACCAGTACAGTAACCATACCAGGAAGTACTTAATTTATTAAGCTACTGCTTTTCTTAATCTCCGTGGAGATATTTACTGATAAACAGCTACCTACGCAGCATGTTCATGTCGTTCCTAAATGAGCTTTTTTCTCTGTTCCCTCACCACAATCCAGATTCTTTTGGGGAGTTACCAGTACAGTATCCATACCAGGAAGTACTTAATTTATTAAGCTACTGCTTTTCTAATGTCTGTGGAGATATTTACTGATAAACAGCTACGTATGCAGCATGATCATGTCGTTCCTAAATGAGCTTTTATCTCTCTCCCCTCACCACAAATCAGATTCTTCTGAGGAGTTCCCAGTACATTATCCTTTCCCCTGTGTAATTACCTTAAGAAGCTCCAGCTGTTTTTATTCTCAGAAGATTTACTCCCTGATATACAGGTGCCTACCCCCTTCGTAAGTGCAGGTCCTAAATGAGCTTTTTTCTCTGTTCCCTCACCACAATCCAGATTCTTTTGGGGAGTTACCAGTGCAGTAACCATACCAGGAAGTACTTAATTTATTAAGCTCCTGCTTTTCTTAATCTCAGTGGAGATATTTACTGATAAACAGCTACCTTCGCAGCATGTTCATGTCGTTCCTAAATGAGCTTTTTTCTCTGTTCCCTCACCACAATCCAGATTCTTTTGGGGAGTTACCAGTACAGTAACCATGCCAGAAAGTACTTAATTTATTAAGCTACTGCTTTTCTTAATCTCAGTGGAGATATTTACTGATAAACAGCTACCTACGCAGCATGTTCATGTCGTTCCTAAATGAGCTTTTTTCTCTGTTCCCTCACCAAAATCCAGATTCTTTTGGAGAGTTACCAGTACAGTATCCATACCAGGAAGTACTTAATTTATTAAGCTACTGCTTTTGTTAATGTCTGTGGAGATATTTACTGATAAACAGCTACCTACCCAGCATGTTCATGTCGTTCATAAATGAGCATTTATCTCTCTCCCCTCACCACAAATCAGATTCTTCTGAGGAGTTCCCAGTACATTATCCTTTCCCCTGTGTAATTACCTTAACAAGCTCCAGCTGTTTTTATTCTCAGAAGGTTTACTCCTGATATACAGCTGCCTACCCCCTTCGTAAGTGCAGGTCCTAAATGAGCTTTTTTCTCTGTTCCCTCACCACAATCCAGGTTCCTTTTGGGATTTACCAGTACAGTAACCATACCAGAAAGTACTTAATTTATTAAGCTACTGCTTTTCTAAATCTCAGTGGAGATATTTACTGATAAACAGCTACCTATGGAGCATGTTCCTGTCGTTCCTAAATGAGCTTTTATCTCTCTCCCCCCTCACCACAAATCAGATTCTTCTGAGGAGTTCCCAGTACATTATCCTTTCCCCTGTGTAATTACCTTAACAAGCTCCAGCTGTTTTTATTCTCAGAAGGTTTACTCCCTGATATACAGCTGCCTACCCCCTTCGTAAGTGCAGGTCCTAAATGAGCTTTTTTCTCTGTTCCCTCACCACAATCCAGGTTCTTTTGGGGAGTTACCAGTACAGTAACCATACCAGGAAGTACTTAATTTATTAAGCTACTGCTTTTCTTAATCTCTGTGGAGATATTTACTGATAAACAGCTACCTATGCAGCATGTTCATGTCGTTCCTTAATGAGCTTTTATCTCTCTCCCCTCACCAACAAATCAGATTCTTCTGAGGAGTTCCCAGTACTTTATCCTATCCCCTGTGTAATTACCTTAACAAGCTCCAGCTGTTTTTATTCTCAGAAGGTTTACTCCCTGAGATACAGCTGCCTACCCCCTTGGTAAGTGCAGGTCCTAAATGAGCTTTTTTCTCTGTTCCCTCACCACAATCCAGATTCTTTTGGGGAGTAACCAGTACAGTAACCATACCAGGAAATACTTAATTTATTAAGCTACTGATTTTCTAAATCTCAGTGGATTTATTTAATGATAAACAGCTACCTACGCAGCATGTTCATGTCGTTCCTAAATGAGCTTTTATCTCTCTCCCCTCACCACAAATCAGATCCTTCTGAGGAGTTCCCAGTACATTATCCTTTCCCCTGTGTAATTACCTTAACAAGCTCCAGCTGTTTTTATTCTCAGAAGGTTTACTCCCTGATATACAGCTGCCTACACCCTTCATAAGTGCAGGACTTAATTGAGCATTTTTCTCTGTTCCCTCACCACAATCCAGATTCTTCTGGGGAGATACCAGTACAGTAACCATACCAGGAAGTACTTAATTTATTAAGCTACTGCTTTTCTTAATCTCAGTGGAGATATTTACTGATAAACAGCTACCTACGCAGCATGTACATGTCGTTCCTAAATGAGCTTTTTTCTCTGTTCCCTCACCACAATCCAGATTCTTTTGGGGAGTTACCAGTACAGTATCCATTCCAGGAAGTACTTAATTTATTAAGCTACTGCTTTTCTTAATGTCTGTGGTGATATTTACTGATAAACAGCTATGTATGCAGCATGTTACTGTCGTTCCTAAATGAGCTTTTATCTCTCTCCCCTCACCACAAATCAGATTCTTCTGAGGAGTTCCCAGTACATTATCCTTTCCCCTGTGTAATTACCTTAACAAGCTCCAGCTGTTTTTATTCTCAGAAGGTTTACTCCCTGATATACAGCTGCCTACCCCCTTCGTAAGTGCAGGTCCTAAATGAGCTTTTTTCTCTGTTTCCTCACCACTATCCAGATTCTTTTTGGAGTTACCAGTACAGTAAACATACCAGGAAGTACTTAATTTATTAAGCTACTGATTTTCTAAATCTCAGTGGATTTATTTACTGATAAACAGCTACCTACGCAGCATGTTCATGTCGTTCCTAAATGAGCTTTTATCTCTCTCCCCTCACCATAAATCAGATTCTCCTGTGGAGTTCCCAGTACATTATCCTTTCCCCTGTGTAATTACCTTAACAAGCTCCAGCTGTTTTTATTCTCAGAAGGTTTACTCCCTGATATACTGCTGCCTACCCCCTTCGTAAGTGCAGGACCTAAATGAGCTTTTTTCTCTGTTACCTCACCACAATCCAGATTATTTTGGGGAGTTACCAGTACAGTGACCATACCAGGAAATTCTTAATTTATTAAACTACTGCTTTTCTTAATCTCAGTGGAGATATTTACTGATAAACAGCTACCTACGCAGCATGTTCATGTCGTTCCTAAATGAGCTTTTTTCTCTGTTCCCTCAAAACAATCCAGATACTTTTGGGGAGTTACCAGTATAGTATCCATTCCAGGAAGTACTTAATTTATTAATCTACTGTTTTTCTTAATCTCAGTGGAGATATTTACTGATAAACAGCTACGTATGCAGCATGTTCATGTCGTTCCTAAATGAGCTTTTATCTCTCTCCATCACCACTAATCAGATTTTTTCTGAGGAGTTCCCAGTACATTATCCTTTCCCCTGTGTAATTACCTTAACAAGCTCCAGCTGTTTTTATTCTCAGAAGGTTTACTCCCTGATATACAGCTGCCTACCCCCTTCGTAAGTGCAGGTCCTAAATGAGCTTTTTTCTCTGTTCCCTCACCACAATCCAGATTCTTTTGGGGAGTTACCAGTACAGTAACCATACCAGGAAGTACTTAATTTATTAAGCTACTGCTTGTCTTAATCGCAGTGGAGATATTTACTGATAAACAGCTACCTACGCAGCATGTACATGTCGTTCCTAAATGAGCTTTTTTCTCTGTTCCCTCACCACAATCCAGATTCTTTTGGGGAGTTACCAGTACAGTATCCATTCCAGGAAGTACTTAATTTATTAAGCTACTGCTTTTCTTAATGTCTGTGGAGATATTTACTGATAAACAGCTATGTATGCAGCATGTTCCTGTCGTTCTTAAATGAGCTTTTATCTCTCTCTCCTCACCACAAATCAGATTCTTCTGAGGAGTTCCCAGTACATTATCCTTTCCCCTGTGTAATTACCTTAACAAGCTCCAGCTGTTTTTATCTCAGAAGGTTTACTCCCTGATATACAGCTGCCTACCCCCTTCGTAAGTGCAGTTCCTAAATGAGCTTTTTTCTCTGTTCCCTCACCACTATCCAGATTCTTTTGGAAGTTACCAGTATAGTAACCATACCAGGAAGTACTTAATTTATTAAGCGACTGCTTTTCTTATCTCAGTGGAGATAATTACTGATAAACAGCTACCTACGCAGCATGTTCATGTCGTTCCTAAATGAGCTTTTATCTCTCTCCCCTCACCAACAAATCAGATTCTTCTTAGGAGTTCCCAGTACTTTATCATTTCCCCTGTTTAATTACCTTAACAAGCTCCAGCTGTTTTTATTCTCAGAAGGTTTACTCCCTGATATACAGCTGCCTACCCCCTTCGTAAGTGCAGGTCCTAAATGAGCTTTTTTCTCTGTTTCCTCACCACTATCCAGATTCTTTTTGGGAGTTACCAGTACAGTAAACATACCAGGAAGTACTTAATTTATTAAGCTACTGATTTTATAAATCTCAGTGGATTTATTTACTGATAAACAGCTACCTACGCAGCATGTTCATGTCGTTCCTAAATGAGCTTTTATCTCTCTCCCCTCACCAACAAATCAGATTCTTCTGAGTAGTTCCCAGTACTTTATCCTTTCCCCTGTGTAATTACCTTAACAAGCTCCAGCTGTTTTTATACTCAGAAGGTTTACTCCCTGATATACAGCTGCCTACCCCCTTCGTAAGTGCAGGTCCTAAATGAGCTTTTTTCTCTGTTCCCTCACCACAATCCAGATTATTTTGGGGAGTTACCAGTACAGTGACCATACCAGGAAATTCTTAATTTATTAAGCTACTGCTTTTCTTATCTCAGTGGAGATATTTACTGATAAACAGCTACCTACGCAGCATGTACATGTCGTTCCTAAATGAGCTTTTTTCTCTGTTCCCTCACCACAATCCAGATTCTTTTGGGGAGTTACCAGTACAGTATCCATTCCAGGAAGTACTTAATTTATTAAGCTACTGCTTTTCTTAATGTCTGTGGAGATATTTACTGATAAACAGCTACGTATGCAGCATGTTCCTGTCGTTCCTAAATGAGCTTTTATCTCTCTCCCCTCACCACAAATCAGATTCTTCTGAGGAGTTCCCAGTACATTATCCTTTCCCCTGTGTAATTACCTTAACAAGCTCCAGCTGTTTTTATTCTCAGAATGTTTACTCCCTGATATACAGCTGCCTACCCCCTTCGTAAGTGCAGTTCCTAAATGAGCTTTTTTCTCTGTTCCCTCACCACTATCCAGATTCTTTGGGAAGTTACCAGTATAGTAACCATACTAGGAAGTACTTAATTTATTAAGCGACTGCTTTTCTTAATCTCAGTGGAGATAATTACTGATAAACAGCTACCTACGCAGCATGTTCATGTCGTTCCTAAATGAGCTTTTATCTCTCTCCCCTCACCAACAAATCAGATTCTTCTAGGAGTTCCCAGTACTTTATCATTCCCCTGTTTAATTACCTTAACAAGCTCCAGCTGTTTTTATTCTCAGAAGGTTTACTCCCTGATATACAGCTGCCTACCCCCTTCGTAAGTGCAGGTCCTAATGAGCTTTTTTCTCTGTTTCCTCACCACGATCCAGATTCTTTTTGGGAGTTACCAGTACAGTAAACATACCAGGATGTACTTAATTTATTAAGCTACTGATTTTCTAAATCTCAGTGGATTTATTTACTGATAAACAGCTACCTACGCAGCATGTTCATGTCGTTCCTAAATGAGCTTTTATCTCTCTTCCCTCACCATAAATCAGATTCTTCTGTGGAGTTCCCAGTACATTATCCTTTCCCCTGTGTAATTACCTTAACAAGCTCCAGCTGTTTTTATTCTCAGAAGGTTTACTCCCTGATATACTGCTGCCTACCCCCTTCGTAAGTGCAGGACATAAATGAGCTTTTTTCTCTGTTACCTCACCACAATCCAGATATTTTGGGGAGTTACCAGTACAGTGACCATACCAGGAAATTCTTAATTTATTAAACTACTGCTTTTCTTAATCTCAGTGGAGATATTTACTGATAAACAGCTACCTACGCAGCATGTTCATGTCGTTCCTAAATGAGCTTTTTTCTCTGTTCCCTCAAAACAATCCAGATTCTTTTGGGGAGTTACCGGTATAGTATCCATTTCAGGAAGTACTTAATTTATTAATCTACTGCTTTTCTTAATCTCAGTGGAGATATTTACTGATAAACAGCTACGTATGCAGCATGTTCATGTCGTTCCTAAATGAGCTTTTATCTCTCTCCCCTCACCACTAATCAGATTCTTCTGAGGAGTTCCCAGTACATTATCCTTTCCCCTGTGTAATTACCTTAACAAGCTCCAGCTGTTTTTATTCTCAGAAGGTTTACTCCCTGATATACAGCTGCCTACCCCCTTCGTAAGTGCAGGTACTAAATGAGCTTTTTCTCTCTTTCCTCACCACAATCCAGGTTCTTTTGGGGAGTTACCAGTACAGTAACCATACCAGGAAGTACTTAACTTATTTAGCTACTGCTTTTCTTAATCTCAGTGGAGATATTTACTGATAAACAGCTACCTACGAAGCATGTTCATGTCGTTCCTAAATGAGCTTTTATCTCTCTCCCCTCACCAACAAATCAGATTCTTCTGAGTAGTTCCCAGTACTTTATCCTTTCCCCTGTGTAATTACCTTAACAAGCTCCAGCTGTTTTTATTCTCAGAAGGTTTACTCCCTGATATACAGCTGCCTACCCCCTTCGTAAGTGCAGGTCCTAAATGAGCTTTTTTTCTCTGTTCCCTCACCACAATCCAGATTCTTTTGGGGAGTTACCAGTACAGTAACCATACCAGGAAGTACTTAATTTATTAAGCTACTGCTTGTCTTAATCGCAGTGGAGATATTTACTGATAAACAGCTACCTACGCAGCATGTACATGTCGTTCCTAAATGAGCTTTTTTCTCTGTTCCCTCACCACAATCCAGATTCTTTTGGGGAGTTACCAGTACAGTATCCATTCCAGGAAGTACTTAATTTATTAAGCTACTGCTTTTCTTAATGTCTGTGGAGATATTTACTGATAAACAGCTATGTATGCAGCATGTTCCTGTCGTTCTTAAATGAGCTTTTATCTCTCTCTCCTCACCACAAATCAGATTCTTCTGAGGAGTTCCCAGTACATTATCCTTTCCCCTGTGTAATTACCTTAACAAGCTCCAGCTGTTTTTATTCTCAGAAGGTTTACTCCCTGATATACAGCTGCCTACCCCCTTCGTAAGTGCAGTTCCTAAATGAGCTTTTTTCTCTGTTCCCTCACCACTATCCAGATTCTTTTGGGAAGTTACCAGTATAGTAACCATACCAGGAAGTACTTAATTTATTAAGCGACTGCTTTTCTTAATCTCAGTGGAGATAATTACTGATAAACAGCTACCTACGCAGCATGTTCATGTCGTTCCTAAATGAGCTTTTATCTCTCTCCCCTCACCAACAAATCAGATTCTTCTTAGGAGTTCCCAGTACTTTATCATTTCCCCTGTTTAATTACCTTAACAAGCTCCAGCTGTTTTTATTCTCAGAAGGTTTACTCCCTGATATACAGCTGCCTACCCCCTTCGTAAGTGCAGGTCCTAATGAGCTTTTTTCTCTGTTTCCTCACCACTATCCAGATTCTTTTTGGGAGTTACCAGTACAGTAAACATACCAGGAAGTACTTAATTTATTAAGCTACTGATTTTATAAATCTCAGGGGATTTATTACTGATAAACAGCTACCTACGCAGCATGTTCATGTCGTTCCTAAATGAGCTTTTATCTCTCTCCCCTCACCATAAATCAGATTCTTCTGTGGAGTTCCCAGTACATTATCCTTTCCCCTGTGTAATTACCTTAACAAGCTCCAGCTGTTTTTATTCTCAGAAGGTTTACTCCCTGATATACTGCTGCCTACCCCCTTCGTAAGTGCAGGACCTAAATGAGCTTTTTTCTCTGTTACCTCACCACAATCCAGATTATTTTGGGGAGTTACCAGTACAGTGACCATACCAGGAAATTCTTAATTTATTAAACTACTGCTTTTCTTAATCTCAGTGGAGATATTTACTGATAAACAGCTACCTACGAAGCATGTTCATGTCGTTCCTAAATGAGCTTTTATCTCTCTCCCCTCACCAACAAATCAGATTCTTCTGAGTAGTTCCCAGTACTTTATCCTTTCCCCTGTGTAATTACCTTAACAAGCTCCAGCTGTTTTTATTCTCAGAAGGTTTACTCCCTGATATACAGCTGCCTACCCCCTTCGTAAGTGCAGGTCCTAAATGAGCTTTTTTCTCTCTTCCCTCACCACAATCCAGATTCTTTTGGGGAGTTACCAGTACAGTAAACCATACCAGGAAGTACTTAATTTATTAAGCTACTGCTTGTCTTAATCGCAGTGGAGATATTTACTGATAAACAGCTACCTACGCAGCATGTACATGTCGTTCCTAAATGAGCTTTTTTCTCTGTTCCCTCACCACAATCCAGATTCTTTTGGGGAGTTACCAGTACAGTATCCATTCCAGGAAGTACTTAATTTATTAAGCTACTGCTTTTCTTAATGTCTGTGGAGATATTTACTGATAAACAGCTATGTATGCAGCATGTTCCTGTCGTTCTTAAATGAGCTTTTATCTCTCTCTCCTCACCACAAATCAGATTCTTCTGAGGAGTTCCCAGTACATTATCCTTTCCCCTGTGTAATTACCTTAACAAGCTCCAGCTGTTTTTATTCTCAGAAGGTTTACTCCCTGATATACAGCTGCCTACCCCCTCGTAAGTGCAGTTCTAAATGAGCTTTTTTCTCTGTTCCCTCACCACTATCCAGATTCTTTTGGGAAGTTACCAGTATAGTAACCATACCAGGAAGTACTTAATTTATTAAGCGACTGCTTTTCTTAATCTCAGTGGAGATAATTACTGATAAACAGCTACCTACGCAGCATGTTCATGTCGTTCCTAAATGAGCTTTTATCTCTCTGTCCTCACCACAAACCAGATTCTTCTGCGGAGTTCCCAGTACATTATCCTTTCCCCTGTGTAATTACCTTAAGAAGCTCCAGCTGTTTTTATTCTCAGAAGGTTTACTCCCTGATATACAGCTGCCTACCCCATCGTAAGTGCAGGTCCTAAATGAACTTTTTTCTCTGTTCCCTCACCACAATCCAGATTCTTTTGGGGAGTTACCAGTACAGTAACCATACCAGGAAGTACTTAATTTATTAAGCTACTGCTTTTCTTAATCTCAGTGGAGATATTTACTGATAAACAGCTACGTATGCAGCATGTTCATGTCGTTCATAAATGTGCTTTTATCTCTCTCCCCTCACCACATATCAGATTCTTCTGAGGAGTTCCCAGTACATTAACCTTTCCCTGTGTAATTACCTTAACCAGCTCAAGCTGTTTTTATTCTCAGAAGCGATACTCCCTGATATACAGCTGTCTACCCCTTCGTAAGTGCAGGTCCTAAATGAGCTTTTTTCTCTGTTCCCTCACCACAATCCATATTCTTTTGGGGAGTTACCAGTACAGTAACCATACCAGGAAGTACTTAATTTATTAAGCTACTGCTTTTCTTAATCTCAGTGGAGATATTTACTGATAAACAGCTATCTACGCAGCATGTTCATGTCGTTCCTAAATGAGCTTATATCTCTCTCCCCTCATCACAAATCAGTTGTTTCTGAGGAGTTCCCAGTACATTATCCTTTCCCTGTGTAATTACCTTAACAAGCTCCAGCTGTTTTCATTCTCAGAATGTTTACTCCATGATATACAAATGCCTACCACGTCGTAAAGTGCAGGTCCTAAATGAGGTTTTTTTCTCTGTTCCCTCACCACAATCCAGATTCTTTTGGGAGTTACCAGTACAGTAACCATACCAGGAAGTACTTAATTTATTAAGCTACTGCTTTTCTTATTCTCAGTGGAGATATTTACTGAGAAACAGCTAGGTACGCAGCATGTTCATGACGTTCCTAAATGAGCTTTTATCTCTCTCCCCTCACCACAAATCAGAATCTTCTGAGGAGTTCCCAGTACATTATCCTTACCCCTGTGTAATTACCTTAACAAGCTCCAGCTGTTTTTATTCTCCGAAGGTTTACTCCCTGATATACAGCTGCCTACCCCCTTCGTAAGTGCAGGTCCTAAATGAGCTTTTTTCTCTGTTCCCTCACCACAATCCAGATTCTTTTCGGGAGTTACCAGTACAGTATCCATACCAGGAAGTACATAATTTATTACGCTACTGCTTCTCTTAATCTCAGTGGAGATATTTACTGATAAACAGCTACCTACGCAGCATGTTCATGTCGTTCCTAAGTGAGCTTTTATCTCTCTTCCCTCACCACAAATCAGATTCTTCTGAGGAGTTCCCAGTACATTATCCTTTCCCCTGTGTAATTACCTTAACAAGCTCCAGCTGTTTTTATTCTCAGAAGGTTTACTCCCTGATATACAGCTGCCTACCCCCTTGGTAAGTGCCATTCCTAAATGAGCTTTTTTCTCTGTTCCCTCACCACAATCCAGATTCTTTTGGGGAGTTACCAGTATACTAACCATACCATTAAGTACTTAATTTATTAAGCTACTGCTTTTCTTAATCACAGTGGAGATATTTACTGATAAACAGCTACCTATGCAGCATGTTCATGTCGTTCCTAAATGAGCTTTTATCTCTCTCCCCTCACCACAAATCAGATTTTTCTGAGGAGTTCCCATTACATTATCCTTTCCCCTGTGTAATTACCTTAACAAGCTCCAGCTGTTTTTATTCTCAGAAGGTTTACTCCCTGATATACAGCTGCCTACCCCCTTGGTAAGTGCAGGTCCTAAATGAGCTTTTTTCTCTGTTCCCTCACCACACTCCAGATTCTTTTGGGGAGTTTCCAGTAAAGTAACAATACCGGGAAGTACATAATTTATTAAGCTACTGCTTTTCTTAATCTCAGTGGAGATATTTACTGATAAACAGCTACCTACGCAGCATGTTCATGTCGATCCTAAATGAGCTTTTTTCTCTGGTTCCCTCACCACAATCCAGATTCTTTTCGGGAGTTACCAGTACAGTATCCATACCAGGAAGTACTTAATTTATTAAGGTACTGCTTTTCTTAATCTCAGTGGAGATATCTACTGATAAACAGCTACCTATCCAGCATGTTCATGTCGGTTCCTAAATGAGCTTTTATCTCTCTCCTCACGACAAATCAGATTCTTCTGTGGAGTTCCCAGTACATTATCCTTTCCCTGTGTAATTACCTTAACAAGCTCCAGCTGTTTTTATTCTCTGAAGGTTTACTCCCTGATATACAGCTGCCTACCCCCTCCGTAAGTACAGGTCCTAAATGAGCTTTTTTCTCTGTTCCCTCACCACAATCCAGATTCTTTTGGGGAGTTACAGGTACAGTAACCATACCAGGAAGTACTTAATTTATAAAGCTACTGCTTTTCTTAATCTCAGTGGAGATATGTACTGATAAACAGCTACCTACGCAGCATGTTCATGTAGTTCCTAAATGAGCTTTGATCTCTCTCCCTCACCATAATTCAGATTCTTCTGAGGAGTTCCCAGTACATTATCCTTTCCCTGTGTAATTACCTTAACAAGCTCCAGCTGTTTTTATTCTCAGAAGGTTTACTCCCTGATATACAGCTGCCTACCCCCTTGGTAAGTGCAGGTCCTAAATGAGCTTTTTTCTCTGTTCCCTCACAACAATCCAGATTCTTTTGGGGAGTTACCAGTACAGTAACCATACCAGGAAGTACTTAATTTATTAAGCTACTGCTTTTCTTAATCTCAGTGGAAATATTTACTGATAAACAGCTACCTACGCAGCATGTTCATGTCGTTCCTAATGAGCTTTTATCTCTCTCCCTCCCGACAAATCAGATTCTTCTAAGGAGTTCCAGTACATTATCCTTTCCCCTGTGTAATTACCTTAACAAGCTCCAGCTGTTTTTATTCTCAGAAGGTTTACTCCCTGATATACAGCTGCCTACCACCTTCGTAATAGCAGGTCCTAAATGAGCTTTTTTCTCTGTTCCTTCACCACAATCCAGATTCTTTTGGGGAGTTACCAGTACAGTAACCATACCAGGAAGTACTTAATTTATTAAGCTACTGATTTTCTTAATCTCAGTGGATTTATTTACTGATAAACAGCTACCTACGCAGCATGTTCATGTCGTTCCTAAATGAGCTTTTATCTTTCTCCCCTCACCACAAATCAGATTCTTCTGAGGAGTTCCCAGTACATTATCCTTTCCCCTGTGTAATTACCTTAACAAGCTCCAGCTGTTTTTATTCTCAGAAGGTTTACTCCCTGATATACAGCTGCCTACGCCTTCGTAAGTGCAGGTCCTAAATGAGCTTTTTTCTCTGTTCCATCACCACAATCCAGATTCTTTTGGGGAGTTACCAGTACAGTAACCATACCAGGAAGTACTTAATTTATTAAGCTACTGCTTTTCTTAATCTCAGTGGAGATATTTACTGATAAACAGCTACCTACGCAGTATGTTCATGACGTTCCTAAATGAGCTTTTTTTCTCTGTTCCCTCACCACAATCCAGATTCTTTTGAGGAGTTACCAGTACAGTAACCATACCAGGAAGTACTTAATTTATTAAGCTACTGCTTTTCTTAATCTCAGTGGAGATATTTACTGATAAACAGCTACCTACGCAGCATGTTCATGTCGTTCCTAAATGAGCTTTTATCTCTCTCCCCTCACGACAAATCAGATTCTTCTGTGGAGTTCCCAGTACATTATACTTTCCCCTGTGTAATTACCTTAACATGCTCCAGCTGTATTTATTCTCCGAAGGTTTACTCCCTGATTTACAGCTGCCTACCCCCTTCGTAAGTGCAGGTCCTAAATGAGCTTTTTTCTCTGTTCCCTCACCACAATCCAGGTTCTTTTGGGGAGTTACCAGCACAGTAACCATACCAGGAAGTACTTAATTTATTAAGCTACTGCTTTTCTTTATCTCAGTGGAGATATTTACTGATAAACAGCTACCTACGCACCATGTTCATGTCGTTCCTAAGTGAGCTTTTACCTCTCTCCCCTCACCACAAATCAGATTCTTCTGAGGAGTTCCCAGTACATTATCCTTTCCCCCTGTGTAATTACCTTAACAAGCTCCAGCTGTTTTTATTCTCAGAAGGTTTACTCCCTGATATACAGCTGCCTACGCCTTCGTAAGTGCAGGTCCTAAATGAGCTTTTTTTCTCTGTTCCCTCACCACAATCAGATTCTTTTGGGGAGTTACCAGTACAGTATCCATACCAGCAAGTACTTAATTTATTAAGCTATTGCTTTTCTTAATCTCAGTGGAGATATTTACTGATAAACAGCTACCTATGCAGCATGTTCATGTCGTTCCTAAATGGGCTTTTATCTCTCTCCCCTCACCACAAATCAGATTCTTCTGAGGAGTTCCCAGTACATTATCCTTTCCCCTGTGTAATTACCTTAACAAGCTCCAGCTGTTTTTATTCTCAGAAGGTTTACTCCCTGATATACAGCTGCCTACCCCCTTCGTAAGTGAAGGTCCTAAATGAGCTTTTTTCTCTGTTCCCGTCACCACAATCCAGATTCTTTTGCGGAGTTACCAGTACAGTAACCATACCAGGAAGTACTTAATTTATTAAGCTACTGCTTTTCTTAATCTCAGTGAGATATTTACTGATAAATAGCTACCTACGCAGCATGTTCATGTCGTTCCTAATGAGCTTTTATCTCTCTCCCCTCACCACAAATCAGATTCTTCTGAGGAGTTCCCAGTACATTATCCTTTCCCCTGTGTAATTACCTAACAAGCTCCAGCTGTTTTTTATTCTCAGAAGTTTACTCCCTGATATACAGCTGCCTACCCCCTTCGTAAGTGAAGGTCCTAAATGAGCTTTTTTCTCTGTTCCCTCACCACAATCCAGATTCTTTTGCGGAGTTACCAGTACAGTAACCATACCAGGAAGTACTTAATTTATTAAGCTACTGCTTTTCTTAATTCAGTGGAGATATTTACTGATAAATAGCTACCTACGCAGCATGTTCATGTCGTTCCTAAATGAACTTTTATCTCTCTCCCCTCACCACAAATCAGATTCTTCTGAGGAGTTCCCAGTACATTATCCTTTCCCTGTGTAATTACCTTAACAAGCTCCAGCTGTTTTTATTCTCAGAAGGTTTACTCCCTGATATACAGCTGCCTACCCCCTTCGTAAGTGCAGGTCCTAATGAGCTTTTTTCTCTGTTCCCTCAGCACAATCCCGATTCTTTTGGGGAGTTAACAGTACTGTAACCATACCAAGGAAGTACTTAATTTATTAAGCTACTGCTTTACTTAATCTCAGTGGAGATATTCACTGATAAACAGCTACCTACGCAGCATGTTAATGTCGTTCCTAAATGAGTTTTATCTCTCTCGCCTCACCACAAATCAGATTCTTCTGAGGTGTTCCCAGTACATTACCCTTTCCCCTGTGTAATTACCTTAACAAGCTCCTGCTGCTTTTATTCTCAGAAGGGTTACTCCCTGATATACAGCTGACTACCCCCTTCGTAAGTGCAGGGCCTAAATGAGCTTTTTTCTCTGTTCCCTCACCACAATCCAGATTCTTTTGGGGAGTTACCAGTACAGTATCCATAGCAGGAAGTACTTAATTTATTAAGCTTCTGCTTTTCTAATCTCAGTGGAGATATTTACTGATAAACAGCTACGTATGCAGCATGTTCATGTCGTTCCTAAATGAGCTTTTATCTCTCTCCCCTCACCTAAAATCAGATTCTTCTGAGGAGTTCCCAGTACATTATCCTTTCCCCTGTGTAATTACCTTAACAGCTCCAGCTGTTTTTATTCTCAGAATGTTTACCCCTGATATACAGCTGCCTACCCCCTTCGTAAGTGAAGGTCCTAAATGAGCTTTTTTCTCTGTTTCCTCACCACAATCCAGATTCTTTTGGGGAGTTACCAGTACAGTAACCATACCAGGAAGTACTTAATTTATTAAGCTACTGCTTTTCTTAATCTCAGTGGAGATATTTACTGATAAACAGCTACATACGCAGCATGTTCATGTCGTTCCCAATGAGCTTTTATCTCTCTCCCCTCACCACAAATCAGATTCTTTTGAGGAGTTCCCAGTACATTATCCTTTCCCCTGTGTAATTACCTATAACAAGCTCCAGCTGTTTTTCTTCTCAAAAGGTTTACTCCCTGATATACAGCTGCCTACCCCCTTCGTAAGTGCAGGTCCTAAATGAGGTTTTTTCTCTGTTCCCTCACCACAATCCAGATTCTTTTGGGGAGTTACCATTACAGTATCCTTACCAGGAAGTACTTAATTTATTAAGCTACTGCGTTTCTTAATCTCAGTGGAGATATTTACTGATAAACAGCTACCTACGCAGCATGTTCATGTCGTTCTTAAATGAGCTTTTATCTCTCTCCCCTCACCACAAATCAGATTCTGCTGAGGAGATCCCAGTACATTATCCTTTCCCCTGTGTAATTACCTTAACAAGCTCCAGCTGCTTTTATTCTCAGAGGTTTACTCCCTGATATACAGCTGCCTACCCCCTTCGTAGTGCCGGTTTTAAATGAGCTTTTTTCTCTGTTCCCTCAACACAATCCAGATTCTTTTGGGGGAGTTTCCAGTACAGTAACCATACCAGGAAGTACTTAATTTATTAAGCTACTGCTTTTCTTAATCTCAGTGGAGATATTTACTGATAAACAGCTACCTATGCAGCATGTTCATGTCGTTCCTAAATGAGATTTTATCTCTCTCCCCTCCGACAAATCAGATTCTTATGAGGAGTTCCCAATACAATATCCTTTCCCCTGTGTAATTACCTTAACAAGCTCCAGCTGTTTTTATTCTCAGAAGGTTTACTCCCTGAGATACAGCTGCCTACCCACTTCGTAAGTGCAGGTCCTAAATGAGCTTTTTTCTCTGGTTCCCTCAGCACATTCCAGATTCTTTTGGGGAGTTACCAGTACAGTATCCATACCAAGAATTACTTAATTTATTAAGCTACTGCTTTTCTTAATCTCAGTGGAGATATTTCCTGATAAACAGCTACCTACGCAGCATGTTCATTTTGTTCCTAAATGAGCTTTTATCTCTCTCCCCCTCACCACAAATCAGATTCTTCTGAGGAGTTCCCAGTACATTTTCCTTTCCCCTGTGTAATTACCTTAACAAGATCCAGCTGTTTTTATTCTCAGAAGCGATACTCCCTGATATATAACTGCCTACCCCCTTCGTAAGTGCAGGTCCTAAATGAGCTTTTTTCTCTGCTCCCTCACCACAATCCAGATTCTTTTGGGAGTTACCAGTACAGTAACCATACCAGGAAGTACTTAATTTATTAAGCTACTGCTTTTCTTAATCTCAGTGGAGATATTTACTGATAAACAGCTACCTACGCAGCATGTTCATGTTGTTCTTAAATGAGCTTTTTTCTCTATTCCCTCACCACAATCCAGATTCTTTTGGGGAGTTACCAGTACAGTATCCATACTAGGAAATACTTAATTTATTAAGCTACTGCTTTTCTTAATCTCAGTGGAGATATTTACTGTTAAACAGCTACCTACGCAGCATGTTCATGTCGTTCCTAAATGAGCTTTTATCTCTCTCCCCTCACCACAAATCAGATTCTTCTGAGGAGTTCCCAGTACATTATCCTTTCCCCTGTGTAATTACCTTAACAAGCTCCAGATGTTTTTATTCTCAGAAGGTTTACTCCCTTATATACAGCTGCCTACCCCCCTCGTAAGTGCAGGTCCTATATGAGTTTTTTTCTCTGTTCCCTCACCACAATCTAGATTCTTTTGGGGATTTACCAGTACAGTAACCATACCAGGAATTACTTAATTTATTATGCTACTGCTTTTCTTAATCTCAGTGGAGATATTTACTGATAAACAGCTACCTATGCAGCATTTTCATGTCGTCCTAAATGAGATTATATCTCTCTCCCCTCACCACAAATCAGATTCTTCTGAGGAGTTCCCTGTACATTTTTCTTTCCTCTGTGTAATTACCTTAACAAGCTCCAGCTGGTTTTATTGTTTTTGTTTTGGTTTTTTTGGCCATTCCTGGGCCCTTGAACTCAGGGCCTGAGCACTGTCTCTGGCTTCTTTTTGCTCAAGGCTAGCACTCTGCCACTTGAGCCACAGCGCCACTTCTGGCCATTTCCTGTATATGTGGTGCTGGGGAATTGAACCCAGGGCCTCCTGTATACCAGGCAAGCACTCTTGCCACTAGGCCATATCCCCAGCCCCTCCAGTTGTTTTTATTCTCAGAAGGCATACTCCCTAATATACAACTGCCTACCCCCTTCGTAAGTGCAGGTCCTAAATGAGCTTTTTTCTCTGTTCCCTCACCACAATCCAGATTATTTTGGGGAATTACTAGTACAGTAACCATACCAGGAAGTACTTAATTTATTAAGCTACTGCTTTTCTTTATCTCAGTGGTGATATTCACTGATAAACAGCTAGTTACGCAGGATGTTCATGTAATCCTAAATGAGCTTTTATCTCTCTCCCCCTCACACAAATCAGATTCTTCTGAGGAGTTCCCAGTACATTATCCTTTCCCCTGTGTAATTACCTTAACAAGCTCCAGCTGTTTTTTTTCTCAGAAGGTTTACTCCCTGATATACAGCTGCCTACCCAGTTCGTAAGTGCAGGTCCTAAATGAGCTTTTTTCTCTATTCCCTCACCACAATCCAGACACTTTTGGGGAATTACCAGTACAATAACCATACCAGGAAGTATTTAATTTATTAAGCTACTGCTCTTCATAATCTCAGTGGAGATATTTACTGATAAACTGCTACCTATGCAGCATTTTCATGTCGTTCTTATATGAGCTTTTATCTCTCTCCCTTCACCATAAATCAGATTTTTCTGAGGAGTTCCCAGTGCATTATCCTTTCCCCTGTGTAATTACCTTAGCAAGCTCCAGCTGTTTTTATTCTCAGAAGGTTTACTCCCTGATATACAGCTGCCTACCCCCATCGTAAGTGCAGGTCCTAAATGAGCTTTTTTCTCTGTTCCCTCACCACAATCCAGATTCTTTTGGGGTGTTACCAGTACAGTAACCATACCAGGAAGTACTTAATTTATTATGCTACTGCTTTTCTTAATCTCAGTGGAGATATTTACTGATAAACAGCTACCTACGAAGAATGTTCATGTCATTCCTAAATGAGCTTTTACCTCTTCTTCTCTCACCACAAATCAGATTCTTCTGAGGAGTTCCCAGTACATTATCCTTCCCCTGTGTAATTACCGTAACAAGCTCCAGCTGTTTTTTATTCTCAAAAGTTTTACTCTCTGATATACAGCTGCCTAGCCCCTTTGTAAGTGCAGGTCCTAAATGAGCTTTTTTCTCTGTAACCTCACCACAATCCAGATTCTTTTCGGGAGTTACCAGGACAGTAACCATACCAGGAAGTGCTTAATTTATTAAGCTACTGCTTTTCTTAATCTCAGTGGAGATATTTACTGATAAACAGCTACCTACGCAGCATGTTCATGCCATTCCTAAATGAGCTTTTTTCTCTGTTCCCTCACCACAATCCAGATTCTTTTGGGGAGTTACCAGTACAGTATCCATACCAGGAGGTACTTCATTTATTAAGCTACTGCTTTTCTTTATCTCAGTGGAGATATTTACTGATAAACAGCTACCTACTCAGCACGTTCATGTCGTTCCTAAATGAGCTTTTATCTCTCTCCCCTCACCAGAAATTAGATTCTTCTGAGGAGTTCCCAGTACATTATCCTTTCCCCTGTGTAATTACCTTAACAAGCTCCAGCTGTTTTTATTCTCAGAAGGTTTACCCCCTGATATACAGCTGACTACCCCCTTCGTAGTGCAGGTCCTAAATGAGCTTTTTTCTCTGTTCCCTCAGCACAATCCAGATTCTTTTGGGGAGATACCAGTCCAGTAACCATACCAGGAAGTACTTAATTTATTAAACTACTGCTTTTTCTTAATCTCAGTGGAGATATTTACTGATAAACAGCTACCTACGCAGCATGTTCATGTCGTTCCTAAATGAGCTTTTTTTCTCTGTTCCATCACCACAATCCAGATTCTTTTGGGGAGTTACCAGTACAGTAACAATACCAGGAAGTACTTAATTTATTAAGCTACTGCTTTTCTTAATCTCAGTGAGGATATTTACTGATAAACAGCTAGGTACGCAGCATGTTCATGTGGTTCCTAAATGAGCTTTTATCTCTCTCCCCTCACCACAAATCAGATTCTTCTGAGGAGTTCCCAGTACATTATCCTTTTCACTGTGTAATTACCTTAACAAACTCCAGCTGTTTTTATTCTCAGAAGGTTTACTCCCTGATATACAGGCTGCCTACACCCTTCGTAAATGCAGGTCCTAAATGAGCTTTTTTCTCTGTTCCCTCACCACAATCCAGATTATTTTGGGGAGTTAAGAGTACAGTAACCATACCAGGAAGTACTTAATTTATTAAGCTACTGCTTTTCTTAATCTCGGTGGAGATATTTACTGATAAACAGCTACCTACGCAGCATGTTCATGTCGTTCCTAAATGAGCTTTTTTCTCTGTTCCATCACCACAATCCAGATTCTTTTGGGGAGTTACCAGTACAGTAACAATACCAGGAAGTACTTAATTTATTAAGCTACTGCTTTTCTTAATCTCAGTGAGGATATTTACTTGATAAACAGCTACCTACGCAGCATGTTCATGTCGTTCCTAAATGAGCTTTTATCTCTCTCCCCTCACCACGAATCAGATTCTTCTGAGGAGTTCCCAGTACATTATCCTTTTCACTGTGTAATTACCTTAACAAGCTCCAGCTGTTTTTATTCTCAGAAGATTCACTCCTCATATAGAGCTGCCTACCCACTTCGTAAGTGCAGGTCCTAAATGAGCTTTTTTCTCTGTTCCCTCACCACAATCCAGATTCTTTTGGGGAGTTACCAGTACAGTATCCATATCAGGAATAACTTAATTTATTAAGCTTCTGCTTTTCTTAATCTCAGTGGAGATATTTACTGATAAACAGCTACCTACGCAGCATGTTCATGTCGTTCCTAAATGAGCTTTTATCTCTCTCCCCTCACCACAATCAGATTCTTCTGAGGAGTTCCCAGTACATTATCCTTTCCCCTTTGTAATTACCTTAACAAGCTCCAGCTGTTTTATTCTCAGAAGGTTTACTCCCTGATATATAGCTGCCTACCCCATTCGTAAGTGCAGGTCCTAAATGAGCTTTTTTCTCTGTTCCCTTAACAATTCCAGATTCTTGTGGGGAGTTACCAGTACAGTAACCATACCAGGAAGTACTTAATTTATTAAGCTACTGCTTTTCTTAATCTCAGTGGAGATATTTACTGATAAACAGCTACCTACGCAGCATGTTCATGTCGTTCCTAAATGAGCTTTTATCTCTCGCCCCTCACCACGAAATCAGATTCTTCTGAGGAGTTCCC
Organism: Perognathus longimembris pacificus; assembly: GCF_023159225.1. Lineage (NCBI taxonomy): Eukaryota > Metazoa > Chordata > Mammalia > Rodentia > Heteromyidae > Perognathus > Perognathus longimembris. The sequence continues at coordinate 11,392 of NW_025960684.1, read as the reverse complement.
AGTACATTATCCTTTCCCCTGTGTAATTACCTTAACAAGCTCCAGCTGTTTTTTATTCTCAGAAGGTTTACTCCCTGATATACAGCTGCCTACCCCCTTAATAAGTGCAGGTCCTAAATGAGCTTTTTTCTCTGTTCCCTCACCACAATCCAGATTCTTTTGGGGAGTTACCAGTACAGTAACCATACCAGGAAGTACTTAATTTATTAAGCTACTGCTTTTCTTATCTCAGTGGAGATATTAACTGATAAACAGCTACCTACGCAGCATGTTCATGTCGTTCCTAAATGAGCTTTTATCTCTCGCCCCTCACCACAAATCAGATTCTTCTGAGGAGTTCCCAGTACATTATCCTTTCCCCTGTGTAATTACCTTAACAAGCTCCAGATGTTTTTATTCTCAGAAGCTTTACTCCCTGATATACAGCTGCCTACCCCCTTCGTAAGGGCAGGTCCTAAAGAGCTTTTTTCTCTGTTCCCTCACCACAATCCAGATTCTTTTGGGGAGTTACCAGTACAGTAACCATACCAGGAATTACTTAATTTATTAAGCTACTGCTTTTCTTAATCTCCGTGGAGATATTTCCTGATAAACAGCTACCTACGCAGCATGTTCATGTCGTTCCTAAATGAGCTTTTATCTCTCTCCCCTCACCACAAATCAGATTGTTCTGAGGAGTTCCCAGTACATTATCCTTTCCCCTGTGTAATTACCTTAACAAGCTCCAGCTGTTTTTATTCTCAGAAGGTATACTCCCTGATATACAGCTGCCTACCCCCTTCGGAATTGCAGGTCCTAAATGAGCTTTTTTCTCTGTTCCCTCACCACAATCCAGATTCTTTTGGGGAGTTACCAGTACAGTAACCATACCAGGAAGTACTTTATTTATTAAGCTACTGCTTTTCTTAATCTCGGTGGAGATATTTACTGATAAACAGCTACCTATGCAGGCATGTTCATGTCGTTCCTAAATGAGCTTTTATCTCTCTCCCCTCACCACAAATCAGATTCTTCTGAGGAGTTTCCACTACATTACCCTTTCCCTGTGTAAATACCTTAACAAGCTCCAGCTGTTTTTATTCTCAGAAGGTTTTACTCCCTGATATACAGCTGCCTACCCCTTCGTAAGTGCAGGTCCTAAATGAGCTTTTTTCTCTGTTCCCTCACCACAATCCAGATTCTTTTGGGGAGTTACCAGTACAGTGAATATACCAGGAAGTACTTAATTTATTAAGCTACTGCTTTTCTTAATCTAGGTGGAGATATATAGTGATAAACAGCTACCTACGCAGCATGTTCATGTCGTTCCTAAATGAGCTTTTATCTATCTCCCCTCACCACAAATCAGATTCTTCTGAGGAGTTCCCAGTACATTATCCTTTCCCCTGTGTAATTACTTTAACAAGCTCCAGCTGTTTTTATTCTCAGAAGGTTTACTCCCTGATATACAGCTGTCTACCCCCTTCGTAAGTGCAGGTCCTAAATGAGCTTTTTTCTCTGTTCCCTCACCACAATTAGATTCTTTTGTGGAGGTACCAGTACAGTAACCATACCAGGAATTACTTAATTTATTAAGCTACTGCTTTTCTTAATCTCAGTGGAGATATTTACTGATAAACAGCTACCTACGCAGCATGTTCATGTCGTTCCTAAATGAGCTTTTTCTCTGTTCCCTCACCACAATCCAGATTCTTTGGGGAGTTACCATTACAGTATCCTTACAGAAGTACTTAATTCATTAATCTACTGCGTTTCTTAATCTCAGTGGAGATATTTACTGATAAACAGCAACGTATGCAGCATGTTCATGTCGTTCTTAAATGACCTTATATCTCTCTCCCCTCACCACAAATCAGATTCTTCTGAGGAGTTCCCAGTACATTATCCTTTCCCCCTGTGTAATTACCTTAACAAGCTCCAGCTGTTTTTATTCTCAGAAGGTTTACTCCCTGATATACAGCTGCCTACCCCCTCGTAAGTGCAGGTCCTAAATGAGTTTTTTTTCTCTGTTCCCTCACCACAATCCAGATTCTTTTGGGGAGTTACCAGTACAGTAACCATACCAGGAGTACTTAATTTATTAAGCTACTGCTTTTCTTAATCTCAATGGAGATATTTACTGATAAACAGCTACATATGCAGCATTTTCATGTCGTTCCTAAGTGAGCTTTTATCTCTCTCCCTCACCAAAAATCAGACTATTGTGAGGAGTTCAAAGTACATTATCCTTTCCCCTGTGTAATTACCTTAACAAGCTCCAGCTGTTTTTATTCTGAGAAGGGATACTCCCTGATATACAGCTGCCTACCCCCTTCGTAAGTGCAGTTCCTAAATGAGCTTTTTTCTCTGTTCCCTCACAACAATCGAGATTCTTTTGGGGGAGTTACCAGTACAGTAACCAGACCAGGAAGTACTTAATTTATTAAGCTACTGCTTTTCTTAATCTCAGTGAGATATTTACTGATAAGCAGCTAAGTACCCAGCATGTTCATGTCGTTCCTAAATGAGCTTTTTTCTCTGTTCCATCACCACAATCCAGATTCTTTTGGGGAGTTACCAGTACAGTGACTATACCAGGAAGTACTTAATTTATTAAGCTACTTCTTTTCTTAATCTCAGTGTAGATATTTACTGATAAACAGCTACCTACGCTGCATGTCCATGTCGTTCCTAAATGAGCTTTAATCTCTCTCCCCTCACCACAAATCAGATTCTTCTGAGGAGTTCCCAGTACATTATCCTTTCCCCTTTGTAATTACCTTAACAAGCTCCAGCTGTTTTTATTCTCAGAAGGTTTACTCCCTGATATATAGCTGCCTACCCCATTCGTAAGTGCAGGTCCTAAATGAGCTTTTTTCTCTGTTCCCTTAACAATTCCAGATTCTTGTGGGGAGTTACCAGTACAGTAACCATACCAGGAAGTACTTAATTTATTAAGCTACTGCTTTTCTTAATCTCAGTGGAGATATTTACTGATAAACAGCTACCTACGCAGCATGTTCATGTCGTTCCTAAATGAGCTTTTATCTCTCGCCCCTCACCACAAATCAGATTCTTCTGAGGAGTTCCCAGTACATTATCCTTTCCCCTGTGTAATTACCTTAACAAGGCTCCAGCTGTTTTTATTCTCAGAAGGTTTACTCCCTGATATACAGCTGCCTACCCCTTAATAAGTGCAGGTCCCTAAATGAGCTTTTTTCTCTGTTCCCTCACCACAATCCAGATTCTTTTGGGGAGTGTACCAGTACAGTAACCATACCAGGAAGTACTTAAATTTATTAAGCTACTGCTTTTCTTAATCTCAGTGGAGATATTAACTGATAAACAGCTACCTACGCAGCATGTTCATGTCGTTCCTAAATGAGCTTTTATCTCTCGCCCCTCACCACAAAATCAGATTCTTCTGAGGAGTTCCCAGTACATTATCCTTTCCCCTGTGTAATTACCTTAACAAGCTCCAGATGTTTTTATTCTCAGAAGCTTTACTCCCTGATATACTGCTGCCTACCCCCTTCGTAAGGGCAGGTCCTAAAGAGCTTTTTTCTCTGTTCCCTCACCACAATCCAGATTCTTTTGGGGGATTACCAGTACAGTAACCATACCAGGAATTACTTAATTTATTAAGCTACTGCTTTTCTTAATCTCCGTGGGAGATATTTCCTGATAAACAGCTACCTACGCAGCATGTTCATGTCGTTCCTAAATGAGCTTTTATCTCTCTCCCCTCACCACAAATCAGATTGTTCTGAGGAGTTCCCAGTACATTATCCTTTCCCCTGTGTAATTACCTTAACAAGCTCCAGCTGTTTTTATTCTCAGAAGGTATACTCCCTGATATACAGCTGCCTACCCCCTTCGGAATTGCAGGTCCTAAATGAGCTTTTTTCTCTGTTCCCTCACCACAATCCAGATTCTTTTGGGAGTTACCAGTACAGTAACCATACCAGGAAGTACTTTATTTATTAAGCTACTGCTTTTTCTTAATCTCGGTGGAGATATTTACTGATAAACAGCTACCTATGCAGCATGTTCATGTCGTTCCTAAATGAGCTTTTATCTCTCTCCCCTCACCACAAATCAGATTCTTCTGAGGAGTTTCCACTACATTACCCTTTCCCCTGTGTAATTACCTTAACAAGCTCCAGCTGTTTTTATTCTCAGATGGTTTACTCCCTGATATACAGCTGCCTACCCCTTCGTAAGTGCAGGTCCTAAATGAGCTTTTTTCTCTGTTCCCTCACCACAATCCAGATTCTTTTGGGGAGTTACCAGTACAGTGAATATACCAGGAAGTACTTAATTTATTAAGCTACTGCTTTTCTTAATCTAGGTGGAGATATATAGTGATAAACAGCTACCTACGCAGCATGTTCATGTCGTTCCTAAATGAGCTTTTATCTATCTCCCCTCACCACAAATCTGATTCTCTGAGGAGTTCCCAGTACATTATCCTTTCTCCCTGTGTAATTACTTTAACAAGCTCCAGCTGTTTTTATTCTCAGAAGAAGGTTTACTCCCTGATATACAGCTGTCTACCCCCTTCGTAAGTGCAGGTCCTAAATGAGCTTTTTCTCTGTTCCCTCACCACAATTAGATTCTTTTGTGGAGGTACCAGTACAGTAACCATACCAGGAATTACTTAATTTATTAAGCTACTGCTTTTCCTTAATCTCAGTGGAGATATTTACTGATAAACAGCTACCTACGCAGCATGTTCATGTCGTTCTAAATGAGCTTTTTTCTCTGTTCCCTCACCACAATCCAGATTCTTTGGGGAGTTACCATTACAGTATCCTTACAGGAAGTACTTAATTCATTAATCTACTGCGTTTCCTTAATCTCAGTGGAGATATTTACTGATAAACAGCAACGTATGCAGCATGTTCATGTCGGTTCTTAAATGACCTTATATCTCTCTCCCCTCACCACAAATCAGATTCTTCTGAGAGTTCCCAGTACATTATCCTTTCCCCTGTGTAATTACCTTAACAAGCTCCAGCTGTTTTTATTCTCAGAAGGTTTACTCCCTGATATACAGCTGCCTACCCCCTCGTAAGTGCAGGTCCTAAATGAGTTTTTTTCTCTGTTCCCTCACCACAATCCAGATTCTTTTGGGGAGTTACCAGTACAGTAACCATACCAGGAAGTACTTAATTTATTAAGCTACTGCTTTTCTTAATCTCAATGGAGATATTTACTGATAAACAGCTACATATGCAGCATTTTCATGTCGTTCCTAAGTGAGCTTTTATCTCTCTCCCTCACCAAAAATCAGACTATTGTGAGGAGTTCAAAGTACATTATCCTTTCCCCTGTGTAATTACCTTAACAAGCTCCAGCTGTTTTTATTCTGAGAAGGGATACTCCCTGATATACAGCTGCCTACCCCCTTCGTAAGTGCAGTTCCTAAATGAGCTTTTTTCTCTGTTCCCTTCACAACAATCGAGATTCTTTTGGGGATTACCAGTACAGTAACCAGACCAGGAAGTACTTAATTTATTAAGCTACTGCTTTTCTTAATCTCAGTGGAGATATTTACTGATAAGCAGCTAAGTAACCCAGCATGTTCATTGTCGTTCCTAAATGAGCTTTTTTCTCTGTTCCATCACCACAATCCAGATTCTTTTGGGGAGTTACCAGTACAGTGACTATACCAGGAAGTACTTAATTTAATAAGCACTCTTTTCTTAATCTCAGTGTAGATATTTACTGATAAACAGCTACCTACGCAGCATGTCCATGTCGTTTCCTAACTGAGCTTTTATCTCTCTCCCCTCACCACAAATCAGATTCTTCTGAGGAGTTCCCAGTACATTATCCTTTCCCCTGTGTAATTAGCTTAACAAGCTCCAGCTGTTTTTATTCTCTGAATGGATACTCCCTGATATAGGAGCTGTCTACCCACTTCGTAAGTCCAGGTCCTAAAGGAGCTTTTTTCTCTGTTCCCTCACCACAAAGCGATTCTTTTGGGGATGTTACCAGTACAGTAACCATACCAGGAAGTACTTAATTTATTAAGCTACTGCTTTTCTTAATCTCATTTGGAGATATTTACTGATAAACAGCTACGTACGCAGCATGTTCATGTCGTTCCTAAATGAGCTTTTATCTCTCTCCCCTCACCACAAATCAGATTCTTCTGAGGAGTTCCCAGTACATTATCCTTTCCCTGTGTAATTACCTTAACACGCTCCAGCTGTTGTTATTCTCAGAAGGTTTACTCCCTGATATACAGCTGCCTACCCCCTTCGTATGTGCAGGTCCTAAAAGAGCTTTTTTCTCTGTCCCTGACCACAATCCAGATTCTTTTGGGGAGTTACAAGTACAGTAACCATACCAGGAAGTACTTAATTTATTAAGCTACTGCTATTCTTATCTCAGTGGAGATAATTACTGATAAACAGCTACCTATTCAGCATGTTCATGTCGTTCCTAAATGAGCTTTTATCTCTCTCCCCTCACCAGAAATCAGATTCTTCTGAGGTGTTCCCAGGACATTATCCTTTCCCCTGTCTAAATACCTTAACAAGCTCCAGTTGTTTTTATTCTCAGAAGGTTTACTCCCTGATATACAGCTGCCTACCCCCTTCCAAGGTGCAGGTCCTAAATGAGCTTTTTTCACTGTTCCCTCACCACAATCCAGATTCTTTTGGGAAGTTACCAGTACAGTAACCATACCAGGAAGTACTTAATTTATTAAGCTACTGCTTTTCTTAATCTCAGTGGAGATATTTACTGATAAACAGCTACCTACGCAGCATGTTCAAGTCGTTCATAAATGAGTTTTTATCTCTCTCCCCTCACCACAAATCAGATTCTTCTGAGGATGTTCCCAGTACATTATCCTTTCCCCTGTGTAATTACCTTAAAAAGCTCCAGCTGTTTTTTTTCTGAGAAGGTTTACTCCCTTATATACAGCCGCCCACCACCTACGTAAGTGCAGGTCCTAAATGAGCCTTTTTTCTCTGTTCCCTCCCACAATCCAGTTTCTTTTGGTGAGTTACCAGTACAGTAACCATACCAGGAAGTACTTAATTTATTAAGCTACTGCTTTCTTAATCTCAGTGGAGATATTTAATGATAAACAGCTACCTATGCAGCATGTTCATGGTCTTCCTAACTGAGCTTTTATCTCTCTCCCCTCACCACAAATCAGATTCTTCTTAGGAGTTCCCAGTACATTATCCTTTATCCTTTGTAATTACCTTAACAAGTTCCAGCTGTTTTTAATCTCAGAAGGTTTACTGACTGATATACAGCTGCCTACCCCCTTCGTAAGTGCAGGTCCTAATTGAGCTTTTTTCTCTATTCCCTCACCACTATCCAGATTCTTTTGGGAGTTGCCAGTACAAGTAACCATACCAGGAAGTACTTAATTTATTAAGCTACTGCTTTTCTTAATCTCAGTGGAGATAATTTACTGATAAAACAGCTACCTACGCAGCATGTTCATGTCGTTCCTAAATGAGCTTTATCTCTCTCCCCTCACCACAAATCAGATTCTTCTGAGGGAGGTTCCCAGTACATTGTCCTTATCCCTGTGTAAATACCTTAACATGCTCCAGATGTTTTTATTCTCAGAAGGTTTACTCCCTGATATACAGCTCCCTACCCACTTCGTAAGTGCAGGTCCTAAATGAGCTTTTTTCTCTGTTCCCACACCACAATCCAGATTCTTTTGGGGAGTTACCAGTACATTAACCATACCAGGAAGTACTTAATTTATTAAGCTACTGCTTTTCTTAATCTCAGTGGAGAAATTTACTGATAAACAGGTACATACGCAAGCATGTTCATGTCGTTCCTAAATGAGCTTTTATCTCTCTCCCCTCACCACAAATCAGATTCTTCTGAGGAGTTCCCAGTACATTATCCTTTCACCTTTGTAACTACCTTAACAAGCTCCAGCTCTTTTTATTCTCAGAAGTTTACTCCCAGATATACAGCTGCCTACCCCCTTCGTAAGTGCAGGTCTTAATGAGCTTTTGTCTCTGTTCCCTCACCACAATCCAGATTCTTTTGGGGAGTTACCAGTACAGTAACCATTCCAGGTGTACTTAATTTATTAAGCTACTGCTTTTCTTAATCTCAGTGGCGATATTTACTGATAAACAGCTACCTACGCAGCATGTTCATGTCGTTCTTAAATGAGTTTTATCTCTCTCCCCTCACCACAAATCAGATTCTTCTGAGGAGTTCCCAGTACATTATCCTTCCCCTGTGTTACTACCTTAACAAGCTCCAGCTATTTTTATTCTCAGAAGGTTTACTCTGATATACAGCTGCCTAACCCCTTCATAAGTGCAGGTCCTAAATGAGCTTCTTTCTCTGTTCCCTCACCACAATCCAGATTCTTTTGGGGAGTTACCAGTACAGTAACCATACCAGGAAGTACTTAATTTATTAAGCTACTGCTTTTATTAATCTCAGTGGAGATACTTACTGATAAACAGCTACCTACGCAGCATGTTCATGTCGTTCCTAAATGAGCTTTAATCTCTCTCCCCTCACCACAAATCAGATTTTTCTGAGGAGTTCCCAGTACATTATCCTTTCCCCTGTGTATTTACCTTAACAAGCTCCAGCTGCTTTTATTCTCAGAAGGGATAGTCCCTGATATACAGCTGCCTACCCCCTTGGTAAGGGCAGGTCCTAAATGACTTTTTTCTCTGTTCCCTCACCACAATCCAGATTCTTTTAGGGAGTTACCAGTACAGTAAGCATACCAGGAAGTACTTTATTTATTAAGCTACTGCTTTTCTTAATCAAAGTGGAGATCTTTACTGAAAAAGAGCCACCTATGCAGCATTTTCATGTCGTTCCTAAATGAGCTTTTATCTCTCTCCCCTCACCACAAATCAGATCTTCTGAGGAGTTCCCAGTACATTATCCTTTCCCCTGTGTAATTACCTTAACAAGCTCCAGCTGTTTTTATTCTGAGAAGGGATACTCCCTGATATACAGCTGCCTACCCCCTTCTTAAGTGCAGTCCTAAATGAGCTTTTTTCTCTGTTCCCTCACAACAATCGAGATTCTTTTGGGGAGTTATCAGTACAGTAACCAGACCAGGAAGTACTTAATTTATTAAGCTACTGCTTTTCTTAATCTCAGTGGAGATATTTACTGATAAACAGCTAAGTACCCAGCATGTTCATGTCGTTCCTAAATGAGCTTTTTTCTCTGTTCCATCACCACAATCCAGATTCTTTTGGGGAGTTACCAGTACAGTGACTATACCAGGAAGTACTTAATTTATTAAGATACTTCTTTTCTTAATCTCAGTGTAGATATTTACTGATAACAGCTACCTACGCAGCATGTCCATGTCGTTCCTAACTGAGCTTTTATCTCTCTCCCCTCACACAAATCAGATTCTTCTGAGGAGTTCCCAGTACATTATCCTTTCCCCTGTGTAATTAGCTTAACAAGCTCCAGCTGTTTTATTCTCTGAATGGATACTCCCTGATATAGGAGCTGTCTACCCACTTCGTAAGTCCAGGTCCTAAATGAGCTTTTTTTCTCTGTTCCCTCACCACAAGCGATTCTTTTGGGGAGTTACCAGTACAGTAACCATACCAGGAAGAACACTTAATTTATTAAGCTACTGCTTTTCTTAATCTCAGTGGAGATATTTACTGATAAACAGCTACGTACGCCAGCATGTTCATGTCGTTCCTAAATGAGCTTTATCTCTCTCCCCTCACCACAAATCAGATTCTTCTGAGGAGTTCCCAGTACATTATCCTTTCCCCTGTGTAATTACCTTAACACGCTCCAGCTGTTGTTATTCTCAGAGGTTAACTCCCTGATATACAGCTGCCTACCCCCTTCGTAAGTGCTGGTCCTAAAAGAGCTTTTTTCTCTGTTCCCTGACCACAATCCAGATTCTTTTGGGGAGTTACAAGTACAGTATCCATACCAGGAAGTACTTTAATTTATTAAGCTACTGCTATTCTTATCTCAGTGGAGATAATTACTGATAAACAGCTACCAATTCAGCTTGTTCATGTCGTTCCTAAATGAGCTTTATCTCTCTCCCCTCACCAGAAATCAGATTCTTCTGAGGTGTTCCCAGTACATTATCCTTTCCCCTGTCTAAATACCTTAACAAGCTCCAGTTGTTTTTATTCTCAGAAGGTTTACTCCCTGATATACAGCTGCCTACCCCCTTCCTAGGTGCAGGTCCTAAATGAGCTTTTTTCACTGTTCCCTCACCACAATCCAGATTCTTTTGGGAAGTTACCAGTACAGTAACCATACCAGGAAGTACTTAATTTATTAAGCTACTGCTTTTCTTAATCTCAGTGGAGATATTTACTGATAAACAGCTACCTACGCTGCATGTTCAAGTCGTTCATAAATGAGTTTTTATCTCTCTCCCCTCACCACATATCAGATTCTTCTGAGGAGTTCCCAGTACATTATCCTTTCCCCTGTGTAATTACCTTAAAAAGCTCCAGCTGTTTTTTTTCTGAGAAGGTTTACTCCCTTATATACAAGCCGCCCACCACCTACGTAAGTGCAGGTCCTAATGAGCTTTTTTCTCTGTTCCCTCACCACAATCCAGTTTCTTTTGTGAGTTACCAGTACAGTAACCATACCAGGAAGTACTTAATTTATTAAGCTACTGCTTTTCTTAAGCTCAGTGGAGATATTAAATGATAAACAGCTACCTATGCAGCATGTTCATGTCGTTCCTAACTGAGCTTTTATCTCTCTCCCCTCACCACAAATCAGATTCTTCTTAGGAGTTTCCCAGTACATTATCCTTTATCCTTTGTAATTACCTTAACATGTTCCAGCTGTTTTATTCTCAGAAGGTTTACTGACTGATATACAGCTGCTACCCCCTTCGTAAGTGCAGGTCCTATTGAGCTTTTTTCTCTATTCCCTCACCACAATCCAGATTCTTTTGGGGAGTTGCCAGTACAGTAACCATACCAGGAAGTACTTAATTTATTAAGCTACTGCTTTTCTTAATCTCAGTGGAGATATTTACTGATAAACAGCTACCTTCGCAGCATGTTCCTGTCGTTCCTAAATGAGCTTTTATCTCTCTCCCCTCACCACAAATCAGATTTCTTCTGAGGAGTTCCCAGTACATTGTCCTTATCCCTGTGTAAATACCTTAACATGCCTCCAGATGTTTTTATTCTCAGAAGGTTTACTCCCTGATATACAGCTCCCTACCCACTTCGTAAGTGCAGGTCCTAAATGAGCTTTTTTCTCTGTTCCCACACCACAATCCAGATTCTTTTGGGGAGTTACCAGTACATTAACCATACCAGGAAGTACTTAATTTATTAAGCTACTGCTTTTCTTAATCTCAGTGGAGAAATTTTACTGATAAACAGGTACATACGCAGCATGTTCATGTCGTTCCTAAATGAGG
>NW_025960683.1:0-25441 GCF_023159225.1 Perognathus longimembris pacificus | reverse complement strand
TTGTTTATCAGTAAATATCTCCACTGAGATTAAGAAAAGCAATAGCTTAATAAATTAAGTACTTCCTGGTATTGTTACTGTTCTGGTAAGTCCCCAAAAGAATCTGGATTGTGGTGAGGGAACAGAGAAAAAAGCTCATTTAGGTCCGGCACTTACGAAGGGTGTAGGCAGCTGTATATCAGGGAGTATCCCTTCTGAGAATAAAAACAGCTGGAGCTTGTTAAGGTAATTACACAGGGGAAAGGATAATGTACTGGGAACTCCTCAGAAGAATGTGATTTGTGGTGAGGGAAGAGAGATAAAAGCTCATTTAGGAACCACATGAACATGCTGCGTAGGTAGCTGTTTATCAGTAAATATCTCCACTGAGATTAAGAAAAGCAGTAGCTTAATAAATTAAGTAAATTAAGTACTTTCTGGTTGGTTACTGTACTGGTAACTCCCCAATAGAATCTGGATGGTGGTGAGGGAACAGAGAAAAAAGCTCATTCAGGACCTGCACTTAGGAAGGGGGTAAGCAGCTGTATATCAGGGAGTATCCATTCTGAGAATAAAAACAGCTGCAGCTTGTTAAGGTAATTACACAGGGGAAAGGATAATGTACTGGGAACTCCTCAGAAGAATCTGATTTGTGGTGAGGGGAGAGAGATAATAGCTCATTTAGGAATGACATGAACATGCTGCGTATGTAGCTGTTTATCAGTAAATATCTCCACTGAGAGTAAGAAAAGCAGTAGCTTAATAAATGAAGTACTTCCTGGTATGGTTACTGTACTGGTAACTACCCAAAATAATCTGGATTGTGGTGAGGGAACATAGAAAAATGCTCATTTAGGACCAGGAATTACGAAGGGGTAGGCAGCTGTATATCAGGGAGTATCCCTTCTTAAAATAAACACAGCTGGAGCTTGTTAAGGTAATTAAACAGGGGAAAGGATAATGTACTGGGAACTCCTCAGAAGAATCTGATTTGTGTTGAGGGGAGAGAGATAAAAGCTCATTTATGAACTACATGAACATACTGTATGTAGCTGTTTATCAGTAATTATCTCCGCTGAGATTAAGAAAAGCCGTAGGTTAATAAATTAAGTACTTCCTGGTATGGTTACTGTACTGGTAACTCCCCAATAGAATCGGTATTGTAGAGAGGGAACAGAGAAAAAGGCTCATTTAAGACCTGTACGTACGAAGGGTGTAGGCAGGTGTATATCAGGGAGTGTCCCTTCTGAGATTAAAAACAGCTGGAGCTTGTTAAGGTAATTACACAGGGGAAAGCATAATGTACTGGGAACTCCTCAGAAGAATCTGATTTGTGGTGAGGGGAGAGAGATAAAAGCTCATTTAGGAACGACATGAACATGCTGCTTAGGTAGCTATTTATCAGTAAATATCTCCACTGAGATTAAGAAAAGCATTTGCTTAATAAATTAAGTACTTCCTGGTATGGTTACTGTACTGGTAACTCCCCAAAAGAATCTGGATTGTGGTGAGGGAACAGAGAAAAAAGCTCATTTAGGACCTGCACTTACGAAGGGGGTAGGCAGCTGTATATCAGGGAGTATCCCTTCTGAGAATACATTCAGCTGGACCTTGTTAAGGTAATTAGACAGCGGAAAGGATAATGTATTGGGAATTCCTCAGAAGAATCAAATTTGTGGTGAGGGGAGAGAGATAAAAGCTCATTTAGGAACGACATGAACATGCTGCGTATGTAGCGGTTTATCAGTAAATATCTCCACTGAAATTAAGAAAAGCAGTAAGTTATTAATTAAGTACTTCCTGTTATGGCTACTGTACTGGTAACTCCCCAAGAGAATCTGGATTGTGCTGAGGGAACAGAGAAAAAAGCTCATTAATAATTTCACTCACGAAGGAGGTAGGCAGCCGTATATCAGGGAGTATCCCTTCTGAGAATAAAAACAGCTGGAGCTTGTTAAGGTAATTACACAGGGGAAAGGATAATGTACTGGGAACTCCTCAGAAGAATCTGATTTGTGGTGAGGGGAGAGAGATAAAAGCTCATTTAGGAACGACATGAACATGCTGAGTAGGTAGCTGTTTATCAGCAAATATCTCCACTGAGATTAAGAAAAGCAGTAGCTTAATAAATTAAGTACTTCCTGGTATGTTTACTCTACTGTTAACTCCCCAAAAGAATCTGGATTGTGGTGAGGTAACAGAGAAAAAAGCTCATTTAGGACCTGCACTTACGAAGGGGGTAGGCACCTGTATATCAGGGAGTATCCCTTCTGAGAATAAAAACAGCTGGAGCTTGTTAAGGTAATTACACAGGGGAAAGGATAATGTCCTGGGAACTCCTCAGAAGAATCTGATTTGTGGTGAGGGAAGAGAGATAAAAGCTCATTTAGGAACGACATGAACATGCTGCGTAGTTAGCTGTTTATCAGTAAATAGCTCCACTGAGATTAAGAAAAGCAGTTGCTTAATAAATTAAGTACTTCCTGGTATGGTTACTGTACTGGTAACTCCCCAAAAGAATCTGGATTGTGGTGAAGGATCAGAGAAAAAAGCTCATTTAGGACCTGCACTTACGAAGGTTGTAGGCAGCTGTATATGAGGGAGTATCCCTTCTGAGAATAAAAACAGCTGGAGATTTTTAAGGTAATTACACAGCGGAAAGGATAATGTACTGGAAACTCCTCAGAAGAATCTGATTTGTGGTGAGGGGGAGAGAGATAAAAGCTCATTTAGTAACCACATGAACATGATGCGAAGGTAGCTGTTTATCAGTAAATAGCTCCACTGAGATTAAGAAAAGCAGTTGCTTAATAAATTAAGTACTTCCTGGTATGGTTACTGTACTGGTAACTCCCCAAAAGAATCTGGATTGTGGTGAGGGAACAGAGAAAAAAGCTCATTTAGGACCTGCACTTACGAAGGGGGTAGGCAGCAGTATATCAGTGAGTAAACCTTCTGAGAATAAAACCAGCTGGAGCTTTTTAAGGTAATTACACAGGGGAAAGGATAATGTACTGGGAACTCCTCAGAAGAATCTCATTTGTGGTGAGGGGAGAGAGATAAAAGCTCATTTAGGAACGACATGAAAATACTGCATAGGTAGCTGTTTATCAGTAAATATCTCCACTGAGATTAAGAAAAGCAGTAGCTTAATAAATTAAATAATTGCTGGTATGGTTACTGTACAGGTAACTCCCCAAAAGAATTTGGATTGTGGTGAGGGAACAGGGAAAAAAGCTCATTTAGGACCTGTAATACGAAGGGGGTAGGCAGCTGTATATCAGGGAGTAAACCTTCTGACAATAAAAACAGCTGGAGCTTATTAAGGTAATTACACAGGGGAAAGGATAATGTACTGGGAACTCCTCAGAAGAATCTGATTTCTGGTCAGGGGATAGAGATAAAAGCTCATTTAGGAACGACATGAACATGCTGCGTAGGTAGCTGTTTATCAGTAAATATCTCCACTGAGATTAAGAAAAGCAGTAGCTTAATAAATTAAGTACTTCCTGGTATGGTTACTGTACTGGTAACTCCCCAAAAGAATCTGGATTCTGGTGAGGGAACAGAGAAAAAAGCTCATATAGGACCTGCACTTACGAAGGGGGTAGGCAGCTGTATATCAGGGAGTATCCCTTCTGAGAATAAAAACAGCTGGAGCTTGTTTAGATAATTACACATGGGAAAGTATAATGTACTGGGAACTCCTCAGAAGAATCTTATTTGTGGTGAGGGGAGAGAGATAAAAGCTCATTTAGGAACGACATGAACATGCTGGGTAGGTAGCTTTTTATCAGTAAATATCTCTACTGAGATTAAGAAAAGCAGTAGCTTAATAAATTAAGTACTTCCTGGTATGGTTACTGTACTGGTAGCTCCCCAAAAGAATCTGGATTGTGGTGAGGGAACTGAGAAAAAAGCTCATTTAGGACCTGCACTTACGAAGGGGGTATGCAGCTCTATATCAGGGAGTAAACCTGAGAATAAAAAACAGCTGGAGCTTTTTAAGGTTATTACACAGGGAAAGGATAATGTAATGGGAATTCCTCAGAAGAATCTGATTTGTGGTGAGGGGAGAGAGATAAAAGCTCCTTTAGGAACGACATGAACATGCTGCATAGGTAGCTGTTTTTCAGTTAATATCTCCACTGAGATTAAGAAAAGCAGTAGCTTAATAAATTAAGTACTTCCTGGTTTGGTTACTGTACTGGTAACTCCCCAAAAGAATCTGGATTGTGGTGAGGGAACAGAGAAAAAAGCTCATTTAGGACCTGCACTTAGGAAGGGGATAGGCAGCTATATATTAGGGAGTAAACCTTCTGAGAATAAAAACAGCTGGAGCTTCTTAAGGTAATTACACAGGGGAAAGGATAATGTACTGGGAACTCCTCAGAAGAATCTGATTTGTGGTGAGGCGAGAGAGATAAAAGGTCATTTAGGAACGACATGAACATGCTGCATAGGTAGCTGTTTATCAGTAAATATCTCCACTGAGAATAAGAAAAGAAGTAGCTTAAAAAACTAAGTACTTCCTGGTATGGTTACTGTACTGGTAACTCCCCAAAAGAATCTGGAATGTGGTGAGGGAACAGAGAAAATAGCTCATATAGGTCCTGCACTTACAAAGGGGGTAGGCAGCTGTATATCAGGGAGTAAACCTTCTGAGAATAAAAACAGATGGTGCTTGTTAAGGTAGTTACACTGGGGAAAGGATAATGTATTGGGAACTCCTCAGAAGAATCTGATTTGTGGTGAGGGGAGAGAGATAAAAGCTCATTTAGGAACGACATGAACATGCTGGGTAGGTAGCTTTTTATCAGTAAATATCTCTATTGAGATTAAGAAAAGCAGTAGTTTAATAAATTAAGTACTTCCTGGTAAGGTTACTGTACTGGTAACTCCCGAAAAGAATCTGGATTGTGGTGAGGGAACAGAGAAAAAAGTTAATTTAGGACCTCCACTTACGAAGGGGGTAGGCAGCTCTATATCAGGGAGTAAACCTTCTGAGAATAAAAAGAGCTGGAGCTTGTTAAGGTATTTACACAGGGTTAAGGATAATGTACTGGGAACTCCTCAGAAGAATCTGATTTGGGGTGAGGGGAGAGAGATAAAAGCTCATTTAGGAACGACATGAACATGCTGAATAGGTAGCTGTTTATCAGTAAATATCTCCCCTGAGATTAAGAAAAGCAGTAGCTTAATAAATTAAGTACTTCCTGGTTTGGTTACTGTACTGGTAAATCCACAAAAGAATCTGGATTGTGTTGAGGGAATAGAGAAAAAAGCTCATTTAGGACCTGCACTTACGAAGGAGGTAGGCAGCTGTATATCAGGGAGTAAACCTTCTGAGAATAAAAACAGCTGGAGCTTGTTAAGGTAATTACACAGGGAAAAGGATAATGTACTGGGAACTCCTCAGAAGAATCTGATTTCTGGTGAGGGGATAGAGATAAAAGCTCATTTAGGAACGACATGAACATGCTGCGTAGGTAGCTGTTTATCAGTAAATATCTCCACTGAGATTAAGAAAAGCAGTAGCTTAATAATTAAGTACTTCCTGGTATGGTTACTGTACTGGTAACTCCCCAAAAGAATCTGGATTGTGGTGAGGGAACAGAGAAAAAAGCTCATTTAGGACCTGCACTTACGAAGAGGGTAGGCAGCTGTATATCAGGCAGTATCCCTTCTGAGAATAAAAACAGCTGGAGCTTGTTAAGGTAATTTCACAGCGGAAAGGATAATGTACTGGGAACTCCTCAGAAAATCTGATTTGTGGTGAGTGGAGAGAGATAAAAGCTCATTTAGGAACGACATGAATATGCTGCGTAGGTAGCTGTTTATCAGTAAATATCTCCACTGAGATTAAGAAAAGCAGTATCTTAATAAATTAAGTACTTCCTGGTATGGTTATTGTACTGCTAACTCCCCAAAAGTATCTGGATTGTGGTGAGGGAACAGGGAAAAAAGCTCATTTAGGACCTGCACTTACGAAGGGGGTATGCAGCTCTATATCAGGGAGTAAACCTGAGAATAAAAACAGCTGGAGCTTGTTAAGGTAATTACACAGGGAAAAGGATAATGTACTGGGAACTCCTCAGAAGAATCTGATTTGTGGTGAGGGGAGAGAGAAAAAAGCTAATTAAGAACGACATGAACATGCTGCATAGGTAGCTGTTTATCAGTAAATATCTCCACTGAGATTAAGAAAAGCAGTAGCTTAATAAATTAAGTACTTCCTGGTATGGTTACTGTACTGGTAACTCCCCAAAAGAATCTGGATTGTGGTGAGGGAACAGAGAAAAAAGCTCATTTAGGTCCTGCACTTACGAAGGGTGTAGGCAGCTGTATATCAGGGAGTAAACCTTCTGAGAATAAAAACAGCTGGAGCTTGTTAAGGTTATTACACAGGAGAAAGGATAATGTACTGGGAACTCCTCAGAAGAATCTGATTTGTGGTGAGGGGAGAGAGATAAAAGCTCATTTAGGAACGACATGAACATGCTGGGTAGGTAGCTTTTTACCAGTAAATATCTCTACTGAGATTAAGAAAAGCAGTAGTTTAATAAATTAAGTACTTCCTGGTATGGTTACTGTACTGGTAACTCCCGAAAAGAATCTGGATTGTGGTGAGGGAACAGAGAAAAAAGTTAATTTAGGACCTCCACTTACGAAGGGGGTAGGCAGCTGTATATCAGGGAGTAAACATTCTGAGAATAAAAAGAGCTGGAGCTTGTTAAGGTATTTACACAGGGTTAAGGATAATGTACTGGGAACTCCTCAGAAGAATCTGATTTGTGGTGAGGGGAGAGAGATAAAAGCTCATTTAGGAACGACATGAACCTGCTGTGTAGGAAGCTGTTTATCAGTAAATATCTCCCCTGAGATTAAGAAAAGCAGTAGCTTAATAAATTAAGTACTTCCTGGTATGGTTACTGTACTGGTAAATCCCGAAAAGAATCTGGATTGTGTTGAGGGAATAGAGAAAAAAGCTCATTTAGGACCTGCACTTACGAAGGTCGTAGGCAGCTGTATATCAGGGAGTAAACCTTCTGAGAATAAAAACAGCTGGAGCTTGTTAAGTTAATTACACAGGGGAAAGGATAATGTACTGGGAACTCCTCAGAAGAATCTGATTTGTGGTGAGGGGAGAGAGATAAAAGCTCATTAAGAACGACATGAACATGCTGCATAGGTAGCTGTTTATCAGTAAATATCTCCACTGAGATTAAGAAAAGCAGTAGCTTAATAAATTACGTACTTCATGGAATGGTTACTGTACTGGTAACTCCCCAAAAGAATCTGGTTTGTGGGGAGGGAACAGAGAAAAAAGCTCATATAAGATCTGCACTTACGAAGGGGGTAGGCAGCTGTATATCAGAGAGTAACCCTTCTGAGAATAAAAACAGATGGATCTTGTTAAGGTAATTACACAGGGGAAAGGATAATGTACTGGGAACTCCTCAGAAGAATCTGATTTGTGGTGAGGGGAGAGAGATAAAAGCTCATTTAGGAACGACATGAACATGCTGCATAGGTAGCTGTTTATCAGTAAATATCTCCCCTGAGATTAAGAAAAGCAGTAGCTTAATAAATGAAGTACTTCCTGGTTTGGTTACTGTACTGGTAACTCCCCAAAATAATCTGGATTGTGGTGAGGGAACAGAGAAAAAAGCTCATTTAGGACCTGCACTTACGAAGGAGGTAGGCAGCTGTATATCAGGGAGTAAACCTTCTGAGAATAAAAACAGCTGGAGCTTGTTAAGGTAATAACACAGGGGAAAGGATAATGTACTGGGAACTCCTCAGAAGAATCTGATTTGTGGTGAGGGGAGATAGATAAAAGCTCATTTAGGAACGACATGAACATGCTGCATAGGTAGCTGTTTATCAGTAAATATCTCCACTAAGATTAAGAAAAGCAGTACCTTAATAAATTAAGTAAATTAAGTACTTCCTGGTTGGTTACTGTACTGGTACCTCCCCAAAAGAATCTGGATTGTGGTGAGGGAACAGAGAAAAAAGCTCATTTAGGACCTGCATTTACGAAGGGGGTAGGCAGCTGTATATCAGGGAGTGAACCTTCTGAGAATAAAAACAGCTGGAGCTTGTTAAGGTAATTACACATGGGAAAGGATAATGTACTTTGAACTCCTCAGAAGAATCTGATTGGTGGTGAGGGGAGAGAGATAAAAGCTCATTTAGGAACGACGTGAACATGCTGGGTAGGTAGCTGTTTATCACTAAATATCTCCACTGAGATTTAGAAAAGCAGTAGCTTAATAAATGAAGTACTTCCTGGTATGGTTACTGTAGTGGTAACTCTCCAAAAGAATCTGGATTGTGATGAGGGAGTAGAGAAAAAGCTCATTTAGGACCTGCACTTACGAAGGTGGTAGGCCTCTGTATATCAGTGAGTAGCCCTTCTGAGAATAAATACAGCTGGAGCTTGTTAACGTAATTACACAGGGGAAAGGAAAATGTACTGGGAACTCCTCAGTAGAATCTGATTTGTGGTGAGGGGAGAGAGATAAAAGCTCATTTAGGAACGACCTGAACATGCTGAGTAGGTAGCTGTTTATCAGTAAATATCTCCACAGAGATTAAGAAAAGCAGTAGCTTAATAAATTAAGTACTTCCTGGTATGGTTACTGTACTGGTAACTCCCCAAGAGAATCTGGATTGTGGTGAGGGAACAGAGAAAAAGCTCATTTAGGACCTGCATTACGAAGGGGGTAGGTAGCTGTATATCAGGGAGTATCCCTTCTGAGAATAAAAACAGCTGGAGCTTGTTAAGGTAATTACACAGGGGTAAGGATAATGTACTTTGAACTCCTCAGAAGAATCTGATTTGTGGTGAGGGGAGAGAGATAAAAGCTCATTTAGGAATGACCTGAACATGCTGTGTAGGTTGCTGTTTATCAGTAAATACCTCCACTGAGATTAAGAAAAGCAGTTGCTTAATAAATTAAGTACTTGCTGGTATGTTTAAGGTACTGGTAACTCCAGCAAAGAATCTGGATAGTTGTGAGGGAACAGAAAAAAAAGCTCATTTAGGACCTGCACTTACGAAGGCTGTATTTAGCTGTATATCATGGAGTATCCCTTCTGAGAATAAAAACAGCTGGAGATTGTTAAGGTAATTACACAGGGGTAAGGATAATGTATTGGGAACTCCTCAGAAGAATCAGATTTGTGGTGAGGGGAGAGAGATAAAAGCTCATTTAGGAACGACATGAACATGCTGCGTAGGTAGCTGTTTATCAGTAAATATCTCCACTGAGATTAAGAAAATCAGTAGTTTATTAATTAAGTACTTCCTGGTATGGTTAATGTACTGGTAACTCTCCAAGAGAATCTTTATTGTGGTGAGGGAACAGAGAAAAAGCTCATTTAGGACCTGCATTACGAAGGGTGTAGGCAGCTGTATATCAGGGAGTATCCCTTCTGAGAATAAAAACTGCTGGAGCTTGTTAAGGTAATAACACAGGGG
This sequence comes from Perognathus longimembris pacificus, assembly GCF_023159225.1. Taxonomy (NCBI): domain Eukaryota; kingdom Metazoa; phylum Chordata; class Mammalia; order Rodentia; family Heteromyidae; genus Perognathus; species Perognathus longimembris. Next base: position 15,972 of record NW_025960683.1, on the reverse strand, counting down.
AAAGGGAATGTACTGGGAACTCCTCAGAAGAATCTGATTTGTGGTGAGGAGACAGAGATAAAAGCTCATTTAGGAAGACATGAACCTGCTGTGTAGGAAGCTGTTTATCAGTAAATATCTCCACTGAGATTAAGAAAAGCAGTAGCTTAATAAATTAAGTACTTCCTGGTATGGTTTCTGTATTGGTAACTCCCCAAAAGAATCTGGATTTTGTTGAGGGAACAGGGAAAAAAGCTCATTTAGGACCTTCACTTACGAAGGGGGTAGGCAGCTGTCTATCAGGGAGTATCCCTTCTTAGAATAAAAACAGCTGGAGCTTGTTAAGGTAATTACACAGGGGAAAGGATAATGTACTGGGAACTCCTCAGAAGAATCTGATTTCTGGTGAGGGAAGAGAGATAAAAGCTCATTTAGGAACGACCTGAACATGCTGCGTAGGTAGCTGTTTATCAGTAAATATCTCCACTGAGATTAAGAAAAGCAGTATTTTAATAAACTAAGTACTTCCTGGTATGGTTACTGTACTGGTAACTCCCCAATAGAATCTGGATTGTGGTGAGGGAACAGAGAAAAAAGCTCATTCAGGACCTGCACTTAGGAAGGGGGTAAGCAGCTGTATATCAGGGAGTATCCATTCTGAGAATAAAAACAGCTGCAGCTTGTTAAGGTAATTACACAGGGGAAAGGATAATGTACTGGGAACTCCTCAGAAGAATCTGATTTGTGGTGAGGGGAGAGAGATAAAAGCTCATTTACGAACGACATGAACATGCTGCGTAGGTAGTTGTTTATCAGTAAATATCTCCACTGAGATTAAGAAAAGCAATAGCTTAATAAATTAAGTACTTCCTGGTATTGTTACTGTTCTGGTAAGTCCCCAAAAGAATCTGGATTGTGGTGAGGGAACAGAGAAAAAAGCTCATTTAGGTCCGGCACTTACGAAGGGTGTAGGCAGCTGTATATCAGGGAGTATCCCTTCTGAGAATAAAAACAGCTGGAGCTTGTTAAGGTAATTACACAGGGGAAAGGATAATGTACTGGGAACTCCTCAGAAGAATGTGATTTGTGGTGAGGGAAGAGAGATAAAAGCTCATTTAGGAACCACATGAACATGCTGCGTAGGTAGCTGTTTATCAGTAAATATCTCCACTGAGATTAAGAAAAGCAGTAGCTTAATAAATTAAGTAAATTAAGTACTTTCTGGTTGGTTACTGTACTGGTAACTCCCCAATAGAATCTGGATTGTGGTGAGGGAACAGAGAAAAAAGCTCATTCAGGACCTGCACTTAGGAATGGGGTAAGCAGCTGTATATCAGGGAGTATCCATTCTGAGAATAAAAACAGCTGCAGCTTGTTAAGGTAATTACACAGGGGAAAGGACAATGTACTGGGAACTCCTCAGAAGAATCTGATTTGTGGTGAGGGGAGAGAGATAAAAGCTCATTTAGGAATGACATGAACATGCTGCGTATGTAGTTGTTTATCAGTAAATATCTCCACTGAGAGAAAGAAAAGCAGTAGCTTAATAAATAAAGTACTTCCTGGTATGGTTACTGTACTGGTAACTACCCAAAATAATCTGGATTGTGGTGAGGGAACATAGAAAAATGCTCATTTAGGACCAGGAATTACGAAGGGGGTAGGCAGCTGTATATCAGGGAGTATCCCTTCTTAAAATAAACACAGCTGGAGCTTGTTAAGGTAATTAAACAGGGGAAAGGATAATGTACTGGGAACTCCTCAGAAGAATCTGATTTGTGTTGAGGGGAGAGAGATAAAAGCTCATTTATGAACTACATGAACATACTGTATGTAGCTGTTTATCAGTAAATATCTCCGCTGAGATTAAGAAAAGCCGTAGGTTAATAAATTAAGTACTTCCTGGTATGGTTACTGTACTGGTAACTCCCCAATAGAATCGGTATTGTAGAGAGGGAACAGAGAAAAAGGCTCATTTAGGACCTGTACGTACGAAGGGTGTAGGCAAGTGTATATCAGGGAGTGTCCCTTCTGAGATTAAAAACAGCTGGAGTTTGTTAAGGTAATTACACAGGGGAAAGCATAATGTACTGGGAACTCCTCAGAAGAATCTGATTTGTGGTGAAGGGAGAGAGATAAAAGCTCATTTAGGAACGACATGAACATGCTGCTTAGGTAGCTATTTATCAGTAAATATCTCCACTGAGATTAAGAAAAGCATTTGCTTAATAAATTAAGTACTTCCTGGTATGGTTACTGTACTGGTAACTCCCCAAAAGAATCTGGATTGTGGTGAGGGAACAGAGAAAAAAGCTCATTTAGGACCTGCACTTACGAAGGGGGTAGGCAGCTGTATATCAGGGAGTATCCCTTCTGAGAATACATTCAGCTGGACCTTGTTAAGGTAATTAGACAGCGGAAAGGATAATGTATTGGGAATTCCTCAGAAGAATCAAATTTGTGGTGAGGGGAGAGAGATAAAAGCTCATTTAGGAACGACATGAACGTGCTGCGTAGGTAGCGGTTTATCAGTAAATATCTCCACTGAAATTAAGAAAAGCAGTAAGTTATTAATTAAATACTTCCTGTTATGGCTACTGTACTGGTAACTCCCCAAGAGAATCTGGATTGTGCTGAGGGAACAGAGAAAAAAGCTCATTAATAATTTCACTCACGAAGGAGGTAGGCAGCCGTATATCAGGGAGTATCCCTTCTGAGAATAAAAACAGCTGGAGCTTGTTAAGGTAATTACACAGGGGAAAGGATAATGTACTGGGAACTCCTCAGAAGAATCTGATTTGTGGTGAGGGGAGAGAGATAAAAGCTCATTTAGGAACGACATGAACATGCTGAGTAGGTAGCTGTTTATCAGCAAATATCTCCACTGAGATTAAGAAAAGCAGTAGCTTAATAAATTAAGTACTTCCTGGTATGTTTACTCTACTGTTAACTCCCCAAAAGAATCTGGATTGTGGTGAGGTAACAGAGAAAAAAGCTCATTTAGGACCTGCACTTACGAAGGGGGTAGGCACCTGTATATCAGGGAGTATCCCTTCTGAGAATAAAAACAGCTGGAGCTTGTTAAGGTAATTACACAGGGGAAAGGATAATGTCCTGGGAACTCCTCAGAAGAATCTGATTTGTGGTGAGGGAAGAGAGATAAAAGCTCATTTAGGAACGACATGAACATGCTGCGTAGTTAGCTGTTTATCAGTAAATAGCTCCACTGAGATTAAGAAAAGCAGTTGCTTAATAAATTAAGTACTTCCTGGTATGGTTACTGTACTGGTAACTCCCCAAAAGAATCTGGATTGTGGTGAAGGATCAGAGAAAAAAGCTCATTTAGGACCTGCACTTACGAAGGGGGTAGGCAGCTGTATATGAGGGAGTATCCCTTCTGAGAATAAAAACAGCTGGAGATTTTTAAGGTAATTACACAGCGGAAAGGATAATGTACTGGAAACTCCTCAGAAGAATCTGATTTGTGGTGAGGGGAGAGAGATAAAAGCTCATTTAGTAACGACATGAACATGATGCGTAGGTAGCTGTTTATCAGTAAATAGCTCCACTGAGATTAAGAAAAGCAGTTGCTTAATAAATTAAGTACTTCCTGGTATGGTTACTGTACTGGTAACTCCCCAAAAGAATCTGGATTGTGGTGAGGGAACAGAGAAAAAAGCTCATTTAGGACCTGCACTTACGAAGGGGGTAGGCAGCAGTATATCAGTGAGTAAACCTTCTGAGAATAAAACCAGCTGGAGCTTTTTAAGGTAATTACACAGGGGAAAGGATAATGTACTGGGAACTCCTCAGAAGAATCTCATTTGTGGTGAGGGGAGAGAGATAAAAGCTCATTTAGGAACGACATGAAAATACTGCATAGGTAGCTGTTTATCAGTAAATATCTCCACTGAGATTAAGAAAAGCAGTAGCTTAATAAATTAAATAATTGCTGGTATGGTTACTGTACTGGTAACTCCCCAAAAGAATTTGGATTGTGGTGAGGGAACAGGGAAAAAAGCTCATTTAGGACCTGTAATACGAAGGGGGTAGGCAGCTGTATATCAGGGAGTAAACCTTCTGACAATAAAAACAGCTGGAGCTTATTAAGGTAATTACACAGGGGAAAGGATAATGTACTGGGAACTCCTCAGAAGAATCTGATTTCTGGTCAGGGCATAGAGATAAAAGCTCATTTAGGAACGACATGAACATGCTGCGTAGGTAGCTGTTTATCAGTAAATATCTCCACTGAGATTAAGAAAAGCAGTAGCTTAATAAATTAAGTACTTCCTGGTATGGTTACTGTACTGGTAACTCCCCAAAAGAATCTGGATTCTGGTGAGGGAACAGAGAAAAAAGCTCATATAGGACCTGCACTTACGAAGGGGGTAGGCAGCTGTATATCAGGGAGTATCCCTTCTGAGAATAAAAACAGCTGGAGCTTGTTAAGATAATTACACATGGGAAAGTATAATGTACTGGGAACTCCTCAGACGAATCTTATTTGTGGTGAGGGGAGAGAGATAAAAGCTCATTTAGGAACGACATGAACATGCTGGGTAGGTAGCTTTTTATCAGTAAATATCTCTACTGAGATTAAGAAAAGCAGTAGCTTAATAAATTAAGTACTTCCTGGTATGGTTACTGTACTGGTAGCTCCCCAAAAGAATCTGGATTGTGGTGAGGGAACAGAGAAAAAAGCTCATTTAGGACCTGCACTTACGAAGGGGGTATGCAGCTCTATATCAGGGAGTAAACCTGAGAATAAAAACTGCTGGAGTTTTTAAGGTTATTACACAGGGGAAAGGATAATGTACTGGGAATTCCTCAGAAGAATCTGATTTGTGGTGACGGGAGAGAGATAAAAGCTCCTTTAGGAACGACATGAACATGCTGCATAGGTAGCTGTTTTTCAGTTAATATCTCCACTGAGATTAAGAAAAGCAGTAGCTTAATAAATTAAGTACTTCCTGGTTTGGTTACTGTACTGGTAACTCCCCAAAAGAATCTGGATTGTGGTGAGGGAACAGAGAAAAAAGCTCATTTAGCACCTGCACTTAGGAAGGGGATAGGCAGCTATATATTAGGGAGTAAACCTTCTGAGAATAAAAACAGCTGGAGCTTCTTAAGGTAATTACACAGGGGAAAGGATAATGTACTGGGAACTCCTTAGAAGAATCTGATTTGTGGTGAGGCGAGAGAGATAAAAGGTCATTTATGAACGACATGAACATGCTGCATAGGTAGCTGTTTATCAGTAAATATCTCCACTGAGAATAAGAAAAGAAGTAGCTTAAAAAACTAAGTACTTCCTGGTATGGTTACTGTACTGGTAACTCCCCAAAAGAATCTGGAATGTGGTGAGGGAACAGAGAAAATAGCTCATATAGGTCCTGCACTTACGAAGGGGGTAGGCAGCTCTATATCAGGGAGTAAACCTTCTGAGAATAAAAAGAGCTGGAGCTTGTTAAGGTATTTACACAGGGTTAAGGATAATGTACTGGGAACTCCTCAGAAGAATCTGATTTGGGGTGAGGGGAGAGAGATAAAAGCTCATTTAGGAACGACATGAACATGCTGAATAGGTAGCTGTTTATCAGTAAATATCTCCCCTGAGATTAAGAAAAGCAGTAGCTTAATAAATTAAGTACTTCCTGGTTTGGTTACTGTACTGGTAAATCCACAAAAGAATCTGGATTGTGTTGAGGGAATAGAGAAAAAAGCTCATTTAGGACCTGCACTTACGAAGGAGGTAGGCAGCTGTATATCAGGGAGTAAACCTTCTGAGAATAAAAACAGCTGGAGCTTGTTAAGGTAATTACACAGGGAAAAGGATAATGTACTGGGAACTCCTCAGAAGAATCTGATTTCTGGTGAGGGGATAGAGATAAAAGCTCATTTAGGAACGACATGAACATGCTGCGTAGGTAGCTGTTTATCAGTAAATATCTCCACTGAGATTAAGAAAAGCAGTAGCTTAATAATTAAGTACTTCCTGGTATGGTTACTGTACTGGTAACTCCCCAAAAGAATCTGGATTGTGGTGAGGGAACAGAGAAAAAAGCTCATTTAGGACCTGCACTTACGAAGAGGGTAGGCAGCTGTATATCAGGCAGTATCCCTTCTGAGAATAAAAACAGCTGGAGCTTGTTAAGGTAATTTCACAGCGGAAAGGATAATGTACTGGGAACTCCTCAGAAAATCTGATTTGTGGTGAGTGGAGAGAGATAAAAGCTCATTTAGGAACGACATGAATATGCTGCGTAGGTAGCTGTTTATCAGTAAATATCTCCACTGAGATTAAGAAAAGCAGTATCTTAATAAATTAAGTACTTCCTGGTATGGTTATTGTACTGGAAACTCCCCAAAAGAATCTGGATTGTGGTGAGGGAACAGGGAAAAAAGCTCATTTAGGACCTGCACTTACGAAGGGGGTATGCAGCTCTATATCAGGGAGTAAACCTGAGAATAAAAACAGCTGGAGCTTGTTAAGGTAATTACACAGGGAAAAGGATAATGTACTGGGAACTCCTCAGAAGAATCTGATTTGTGGTGAGGGGAGAGAGAAAAAAGCTAATTAAGAACGACATGAACATGCTGCATAGGTAGCTGTTTATCAGTAAATATCTCCACTGAGATTAAGAAAAGCAGTAGCTTAATAAATTAAGTACTTCCTGGTATGGTTACTGTACTGGTAACTCCCCAAAAGAATCTGGATTGTGGTGAGGGAACAGAGAAAAAAGCTCATTTAGGTCCTGCACTTACGAAGGGTGTAGGCAGCTGTATATCAGGGAGTAAACCTTCTGAGAATAAAAAAAGCTGGAGCTTGTTAAGGTTATTACACAGGAGAAAGGATAATGTACTGGGAACTCCTCAGAAGAATCTGATTTGTGGTGAGGGGAGAGAGATAAAAGCTCATTTAGGAACGACATGAACATGCTGGGTAGGTAGCTTTTTACCAGTAAATATCTCTACTGAGATTAAGAAAAGCAGTAGTTTAATAAATTAAGTACTTCCTGGTATGGTTACTGTACTGGTAACTCCCGAAAAGAATCTGGATTGTGGTGAGGGAACAGAGAAAAAAGTTAATTTAGGACCTCCACTTACGAAGGGGGTAGGCAGCTGTATATCAGGGAGTAAACCTTCTGATAATAAAAAGAGCTGGAGCTTGTTAAGGTATTTACACAGGGTTAAGGATAATGTACTGGGAACTCCTCAGAAGAATCTGATTTGTGGTGAGGGGGAGAGATAAAAGCTCATTTAGGAACGACATGAACCTGCTGTGTAGGAAGCTGTTTATCAGTAAATATCTCCCCTGAGATTAAGAAAAGCAGTAGCTTAATAAATTAAGTACTTCCTGGTATGGTTACTGTACTGGTAAATCCCGAAAAGAATCTGGATTGTGTTGAGGGAATAGAGAAAAAAGCTCATTTAGGACCTGCACTTACGAAGGTCGTAGGCAGCTGTATATCAGGGAGTAAACCTTCTGAGAATAAAAACAGCTGGAGCTTGTTAAGTTAATTACACAGGGGAAAGGATAATGTACTGGGAACTCCTCAGAAGAATCTGATTTGTGGTGAGGGGAGAGAGATAAAAGCTCATTAAGAACGACATGAACATGCTGCATAGGTAGCTGTTTATCAGTAAATATCTCCACTGAGATTAAGAAAAGCAGTAACTTAATAAATTACGTACTTCATGGAATGGTTACTGTACTGGTAACTCCCCAAAAGAATCTGGATTGTGGGGAGGGAACAGAGAAAAAAGCTCATATAAGATCTGCACTTACGAAGGGGGTAGGCAGCTGTATATCAGAGAGTATCCCTTCTGAGAATAAAAACAGATGGAGCTTGTTAAGGTAATTACACAGGAGAAAGGATAATGTACTGGGAACTCCTCAGAAGAATCTGATTTGTGGTGAGGGGAGAGAGATAAAAGCTCATTTAGGAACGACATGAACATGCTGCATAGGTAGCTGTTTATCAGTAAATATCTCCCCTGAGATTAAGAAAAGCAGTAGCTTAATAAATGAAGTACTTCCTGGTTTGGTTACTGTACTGGTAACTCCCCAAAATAATCTGGATTGTGGTGAGGGAACAGAGAAAAAAGCTCATTTAGGACCTGCACTTACGAAGGAGGTAGGCAGCTGTATATCAGGGAGTAAACCTTCTGAGAATAAAAACAGCTGGAGCTTGTTAAGGTAATAACACAGGGGAAAGGATAATGTACTGGGAACTCCTCAGAAGAATCTGATTTGTGGTGAGGGGAGAGAGATAAAAGCTCATTTAGGAACGACATGAACATGCTGCATAGGTAGCTGTTTATCAGTAAATATCTCCACTAAGATTAAGAAAAGCAGTACCTTAATAAATTAAGTAAATTAAGTACTTCCTGGTTGGTTACTGTACTGGTACCTCCCCAAAAGAATCTGGATTGTGGTGAGGGAACAGAGAAAAAAGCTCATTTAGGACCTGCATTTACGAAGGGGGTAGGCAGCTGTATATCAGGGAGTGAACCTTCTGAGAATAAAAACAGCTGGAGCTTGTTAAGGTAATTACACATGGGAAAGGATAATGTACTTTGAACTCCTCAGAAGAATCTGATTGGTGGTGAGGGGAGAGAGATAAAAGCTCATTTAGGAACGACGTGAACATGCTGGGTAGGTAGCTGTTTATCACTAAATATCTCCACTGAGATTTAGAAAAGCAGTAGCTTAATAAATGAAGTACTTCCTGGTATGGTTACTGTACTGGTAACTCTCCAAAAGAATCTGGATTGTGATAAGGGAGTAGAGAAAAAGCTCATTTAGGACCTGCACTTACGAAGGTGGTAGGCCTCTGTATATCAGTGAGTAGCCCTTCTGAGAATAAATACAGCTGGAGCTTGTTAAGGTAATTACACAGGGGAAAGGATAATGTACTGGGAACTCCTCAGTAGAATCTGATTTGTGGTGAGGGGAGAGAGATAAAAGCTCATTTAGGAACGACCTGAACATGCTGAGTAGGTAGCTGTTTATCAGTAAATATCTCCACAGAGATTAAGAAAAGCAGTAGCTTAATAAATTAAGTACTTCCTGGTATGGTTACTGTACTGGTAACTCCCCAAGAGAATCTGGATTGTGGTGAGGGAACAGAGAAAAAGCTCATTTAGGACCTGCATTACGAAGGGGGTAGGTAGCTGTATATCAGGGAGTATCCCTTCTGAGAATAAAAACAGCTGGAGCTTGTTAAGGTAATTACACAGGGGTAAGGATAATGTACTTTGAACTCCTCAGAAGAATCTGATTTGTGGTGAGGGTAGAGAGATAAAAGCTCATTTAGGAACGACCTGAACATGCTGTGTAGGTAGCTGTTTATCAGTAAATACCTCCACTGAGATTAAGAAAAGCAGTTGCTTAATAAATTAAGTACTTCCTGGTATGTTTAAGGTACTGGTAACTCCAGCAAAGAATCTGGATAGTTGTGAGGGAACAGAAAAAAAAGCTCATTTAGGACCTGCACTTACGAAGGCTGTATTTAGCTGTATATCATGGAGTATCCCTTCTGAGAATAAAAACAGCTGGAGATTGTTAAGGTAATTACACAGGGGTAAGGATAATGTATTGGGAACTCCTCAGAAGAATCAGATTTGTGGTGAGGGGAGAGAGATAAAAGCTCATTTAGGAACGACATGAACATGCTGCGTAGGTAGCTGTTTATCAGTAAATATCTCCACTGAGATTAAGAAAATCAGTAGTTTATTAATTAAGTACTTCCTGGTATGGTTAATGTACTGGTAACTCTCCAAGAGAATCTTTATTGTGGTGAGGGAACAGAGAAAAAGCTCATTTAGGACCTGCATTACGAAGGGTGTAGGCAGCTGTATATCAGGGAGTATCCCTTCTGAGAATAAAAACTGCTGGAGCTTGTTAAGGTAATAACACAGGGGAAAGGGAATGTACTGGGAACTCCTCAGAAGAATCTGATTTGTGGTGAGGAGACAGAGATAAAAGCTCATTTAGGAAGACATGAACCTGCTGTGTAGGAAGCTGTTTATCAGTAAATATCTCCACTGAGATTAAGGAAAGCAGTAGCTTAATAAATTAAGTACTTCCTGGTATGGTTTCTGTACTGGTAACTCCCCAAAAGAATCTGGATTTTGTTGAGGGAACAGGGAAAAAAGCTCATTTAGGACCTTCACTTACGAAGGGGGTAGGCAGCTGTCTATCAGGGAGTATCCCTTCTTAGAATAAAAACAGCTGGAGCTTGTTAAGGTAATTACACAGGGGAAAGGATAATGTACTGGGAACTCCTCAGAAGAATCTGATTTCTGGTGAGGGAAGAGAGATAAAAGCTCATTTAGGAACGACCTGAACATGCTGCGTAGGTAGCTGTTTATCAGTAAATATCTCCACTGAGATTAAGAAAAGCAGTATTTTAATAAACTAAGTACTTCCTGGTATGGTTACTGTACTGGTAACTCCCCAATAGAATCTGGATTGTGGTGAGGGAACAGAGAAAAAAGCTCATTCAGGACCTGCACTTAGGAAGGGGGTAAGCAGCTGTATATCAGGGAGTATCCATTCTGAGAATAAAAACAGCTGCAGCTTGTTAAGGTAATTACACAGGGGAAAGGATAATGTACTGGGAACTCCTCAGAAGAATCTGATTTGTGGTGAGGGGAGAGAGATAAAAGCTCATTTACGAACGACATGAACATGCTGCGTAGGTAGTTGTTTATCAGTAAATATCTCCACTGAGATTAAGAAAAGCAATAGCTTAATAAATTAAGTACTTCCTGGTATTGTTACTGTTCTGGTAAGTCCCCAAAAGAATCTGGATTGTGGTGAGGGAACAGAGAAAAAAGCTCATTTAGGTCCGGCACTTACGAAGGGTGTAGGCAGCTGTATATCAGGGAGTATCCCTTCTGAGAATAAAAACAGCTGGAGCTTGTTAAGGTAATTACACAGGGGAAAGGATAATGTACTGGGAACTCCTCAGAAGAATGTGATTTGTGGTGAGGGAAGAGAGATAAAAGCTCATTTAGGAACCACATGAACATGCTGCGTAGGTAGCTGTTTATCAGTAAATATCTCCACTGAGATTAAGAAAAGCAGTAGCTTAATAAATTAAGTAAATTAAGTACTTTCTGGTTGGTTACTGTACTGGTAACTCCCCAATAGAATCTGGATTGTGGTGAGGGAACAGAGAAAAAAGCTCATTCAGGACCTGCACTTAGGAATGGGGTAAGCAGCTGTATATCAGGGAGTATCCATTCTGAGAATAAAAACAGCTGCAGCTTGTTAAGGTAATTACACAGGGGAAAGGATAATGTACTGGGAACTCCTCAGAAGAATCTGATTTGTGGTGAGGGGAGAGAGATAAAAGCTCATTTAGGAATGACATGAACATGCTGCGTATGTAGTTGTTTATCAGTAAATATCTCCACTGAGAGTAAGAAAAGCAGTAGCTTAATAAATGAAGTACTTCCTGGTATGGTTACTGTACTGGTAACTACCCAAAATAATCTGGATTGTGGTGAGGGAACATAGAAAAATGCTCATTTAGGACCAGGAATTACGAAGGGGGTAGGCAGCTGTATATCAGGGAGTATCCCTTCTTAAAATAAACACAGCTGGAGCTTGTTAAGGTAATTAAACAGGGGAAAGGATAATGTACTGGGAACTCCTCAGAAAAATCTGATTTGTATTGAGGGGAGAGAGATAAAAGCTCATTTATGAACTACATGAACATACTGTATGTAGCTGTTTATCAGTAAATATCTCCGCTGAGATTAAGAAAAGCCGTAGGTTAATAAATTAAGTACTTCCTGGTATGGTTACTGTACTGGTAACTCCCCAATAGAATCGGTATTGTAGAGAGGGAACAGAGAAAAAGGCTCATTTAGGACCTGTACGTACGAAGGGTGTAGGCAGGTGTATATCAGGGAGTGTCCCTTCTGAGATTAAAAACAGCTGGAGCTTGTTAAGGTAATTACACAGGGGAAAGCATAATGTACTGGGAACTCCTCAGAAGAATCTGATTTGTGGTGAAGGGAGAGAGATAAAAGCTCATTTAGGAACGACATGAACATGCTGCTTAGGTAGCTATTTATCAGTAAATATCTCCACTGAGATTAAGAAAAGCATTTGCTTAATAAATTAAGTACTTCCTGGTATGGTTACTGTACTGGTAACTCCCCAAAAGAATCTGGATTGTGGTGAGGGAACAGAGAAAAAAGCTCATTTAGGACCTGCACTTACGAAGGGGGTAGGCAGCTGTATATCAGGGAGTATCCCTTCTGAGAATACATTCAGCTGGACCTTGTTAAGGTAATTAGACAGCGGAAAGGATAATGTATTGGGAATTCCTCAGAAGAATCAAATTTGTGGTGAGGGGAGAGAGATAAAAGCTCATTTAGGAACGACATGAACATGCTGCGTAGATAGCGGTTTATCAGTAAATATCTCCACTGAAATTAAGAAAAGCAGTAAGTTATTAATTAAGTACTTCCTGTTATGGCTACTGTACTGGAAACTCCCCAAGAGAATCTGGATTGTGCTGAGGGAACAGAGAAAAAAGCTCATTAATAATTTCACTCACGAAGGAGGTAGGCAGCCGTATATCAGGGAGTATCCCTTCTGAGAATAAAAAGAGCTGGAGCTTGTTAAGGTAATTACACAGGGGAAAGGATAATGTACTGGGAACTCCTCAGAAGAATCTGATTTGTGGTGAGGGGAGAGAGATAAAAGCTCATTTAGGAACGACATGAACATGCTGAGTAGGTAGCTGTTTATCAGCAAATATCTCCACTGAGATTAAGAAAAGCAGTAGCTTAATAAATTAAGTACTTCCTGGTATGTTTACTCTACTGTTAACTCCCCAAAAGAATCTGGATTGTGGTGAGGTAACAGAGAAAAAAGCTCATTTCGGACCTGCACTTACGAAGGGGGTAGGCAGCTGTATATCAGGGAGTATCCCTTCTGAGAATAAAAACAGCTGGAGCTTGTTAAGGTAATTACACAGGGGAAAGGATAATGTCCTGGGAACTCCTCAGAAGAATCTGATTTGTGGTGAGGGGAGAGAGATAAAAGCTCATTTAGGAACGACATGAACATGCTGCGTATGTAGCTGTTTATCAGTAAATATCTCCACTGAGATTAAGAAAAGCAGTAGCTTAATAAATTAAGTACTTCCTGGTATGGTTACTGTACTGGTAACTCCCCAAAAGAATCTGGATTGTGGTGAAGGATCAGAGAAAAAAGCTCATTTAGGACCTGCACTTACGAAGGGGGTAGGCAGCTGTATATGAGGGAGTATCCCTTCTGAGAATAAAAACAGCTGGAGATTTTTAAGGTAATTACACAGCGGAAAGGATAATGTACTGGAAACTCCTCAGAAGAATCTGATTTGTGGTGAGGGGAGAGAGATAAAAGCTCATTTAGTAACGACATGAACATGATGCGTAGGTAGCTGTTTATCAGTAAATAGCTCCACTGAGATTAAGAAAAGCAGTTGCTTAATAAATTAAGTACTTCCTGGTATGGTTACTGTACTGGTAGCTCCCAAAAAGAATCTGGATTGAAGTGAGGGAACAGAGAAAAAAGCTCATTTAGGACCTGCGCTTACGAAGTGGATAGGCAGCTGTATATCAGGGAGTATCCCTTCTGAGAATAAAAACAGCTGGATCTTGTTAATTTAATTACACAGGGGAAAGGATAATGTACTGGAAACTCCTAAGAAGAATCTGATTTGTGGTGAGGGGAGAGAGATAAAAGCTCACTTAGGAACGACATGAACATGCTGCGTAGGTAGCTGTGTATCAGTAAATATCTCCACTGAGATTAAGAAAAGCAGAAGCTTAATAAATTAAGTACTTCCAGGTATGGTTACTGTACTGGTAACTCCCCAAAGGAATCTGGATTGTGGTGAGTTAACAGAGAAAAAAGCTCATTTAGGACCTGCACTTGCGAAATGGGTAGGCAGCTGTATATCAGGGAGTATCCCTTCTGAGAATAAAAACAGCTGGAGCTTGTTAAGGTAAATACACAGGGGAAAGGATAATGTACTGGGAACTCCTCAGAAGAATCTGATTTGTGGTGAGGGGAGAGAGATAAAAGCTCATTTAGGAACGACATGAACATGCTGCGTAGGTAGCTGTTTATCAGTAAATATCTCCAATGAGTTTAAGAAATTCAGTAGCTTAATAAATTAAGTACTTCCTGGTATGGTTACTGTACTGGTAACTCCCCAAAAGAATCTGGATTGTGGTGAGGGAACTGAGAAAAAAGCTCATTTAGGACCTGCACTTACGAAGGGGGTAGGCAGCTGTATATCAGGGAGTATCCCTTCTGAGAATACATTCAGCTGGACCTTGTTAAGGTAATTAGACAGCGGAAAGGATAATGTATTGGGAATTCCTCAGAAGAATCAAATTTGTGGTGAGGGGAGAGAGATAAAAGCTCATTTAGGAACGACATGAACATGCTGCGTAGGTAGCGGTTTATCAATAAATATCTCCACTGAAATTAAGAAAAGCAGTAAGTTATTAATTAAGTACTTCCTGTTATGGCTACTGTACTGGAAACTCCCCAAGAGAATCTGGATTGTGCTGAGGGAACAGAGAAAAAAGCTCATTAATAATTTCACTCACGAAGGAGGTAGGCAGCCGTATATCAGGGAGTATCCCTTCTGAGAATAAAAAGAGCTGGAGCTTGTTAAGGTAATTACACAGGGGAAAGGATATGTACTGGGAACTCCTCAGAAGAATCTGATTTGTGGTGAGGGGAGGAGAGATAAAAGCTCATTTAGGAACGACATGAACATGCTGAGTAGGTAGCTGTTTATCAGCAAATATCTCCACTGAGATTAAGAAAAGCAGTAGCTTAATAAATTAAGTACTTCCTGGTATGTTTACTCTACTGTTAACTCCCCAAAAGAATCTGGCTTGTGGTGAGGTAACAGAGAAAAAAGCTCATTTCGGACCGGCACTTACGAAGGGGGTAGGCAGCTGTATATCAGGGAGTATCCCTTCTGAGAATAAATACAGCTGGAGCTTGTTAAGGTAATTACACAGGGGAAAGGATAATGTCCTGGGAATCTCCTCAGAAGAATCTGATTTGTGGTGAGGGGGAGAGAGATAAAGCTCATTTAGGAACGACATGAACATTGCTGCGTATGTAGCTGTTTATCAGTAAATATCTCCACTGAGATTAAGAAAAGCAGTAGCTTAATAAATTAAGTACTTCCTGGTATGGTTACTGTACTGGTAACTCCCAAAAGAATCTGGATTGTGGTGAAGGATCAGAGAAAAAAGCTCATTTAGGACCTGCACTTACGAAGGGGGTAGGCAGCTGTATATGAGGGAGTATCCCTTCTGAGAATAAAAACAGCTGGAGATTTTTAAGGTAATTACACAGCGGAAAGGATAATGTACTGGAAACTCCTCAGAAGAATCTGATTTGTGGTGAGGGGAGAGAGGAGAGAGATAAAAGCTCATTTAGTAACGACGATGAACATGATGCGTAGGTAGCTGTTTATCAGTAAATAGCTCCACTGAGATTAAGAAAAGCAGTTGCTTAATAAATTAAGTACTTCCTGGTATGGTTACTGTACTGGTAGCTCCCAAAAAGAATCTGGATTGAAGTGATGGGAACAGAGAAAAAAGCTCATTTAGGACCTGCGCTTTCGAAGTGGATAGGCAGCTGTATATCAGGGAGTATCCCTTCTGAGAATAAAAACAGCTGGATCTTGTTAATTTAATTACACAGGGGAAAGGATAATGTACTGGAAACTCCTAAGAAGAATCTGATTTGTGGTGAGGGGGAGAGAGATAAAAGCTCACTTAGGAACGACATGAACATGCTGCGTAGGTAGCTGTGTATCAGTAAATATCTCCACTGAGATTAAGAAAAGCAGAAGCTTAATAAATTAAGTACTTCCAGGTATGGTTACTGTACTGGTAACTCCCCAAAGGAATCTGGATTGTGGTGAGTTAACAGAGAAAAAAGCT